>NW_006922569.1:134580-140679 GCF_000298275.1 Orycteropus afer afer
ATAAAATTCTATAAGACTCTTTTGCTTAACTAATTTATGAAAAATACAACGACTTATGGTGGCTTAAGATGGAAAAACGTATTCCAACCTTCATAAAAATAATTTCTTTAGGTTACCATGAATAGGAATAGATTTGATTGCAACTGGATTAATTTTTATTTGTTTTAATCTTCAGAAGCTTTCCTCTGCAACCACGGAAATGCCAAAATATGTTCAGAAGGTCTGAAAGAAATTATATTTGAATTAGAAGTGGAAATTGTCATAGTATTCTTTCTGTCAGTTAATTCTCACAAAAATAAAAATTGAAAATTGTATTATTTAAAATTACCAAAGCATATTTCTTGTCTTATAGAATAAAATAGAAGCCAATTTTATGAAAACCTAAAATATTTGGTTGAAAACTGTTTATATTTTTTCTTGTGTTCTTAAAAATACTCGATTTGGAAGATTACTCCCAAAGTCATTTATTATTATTATTATTTTTTTGATATATGAAATATATAATGCAAACCTGGAAAAAGTGTTTAATCCTTTAAAATCTTTGATGAGCAGAGTAAGAAAAAAAAGTCACTTAGAAAATCATTTTCCTAAGATAATCTAATCAACTTATTGTACTCAATCTTTGACATGTTTTCTCTGTGCATAGAAATGGAGTGCAAAATAAATAAATAAATGCAAGCATAGGGCCTTGATGGATAACTTGTTAAAATTTTCTCTTTCGGCTCAACTCAATTATCTTCACGATATTGAAAAATTAATAGCCCACTGATTTTTACTCACCAATCATATTCTATGAACATATATCTCAATGATTAAAAAGGCATCATAGAACTAAAAGAACAACTCAACACTATTTTTGAGAGGTAATAAATCGACAACAACAAAAAAAAACTCACTGCCATCTAATCAGACCCAACCCACAATGACCCCTCCTTTGGTTTCTGAGGCAGTATCCCTACAGAATTATATTGTCCAATCTTCCTTTTCAGGAGTGGCTGGTGAGTTTGAACTGCCAACCTTCTGGTTATCAGTTAATTCTAATTTTATTTAATTTGGAATATTAATTTTTAATTAGGATTAACAACTATAAACTTAAATTTTTGATATGTAGACAGCAGTAAACAACATTCTTTATCATTAGTTATCCACCAGTCACTCCTTGGAAGGAAGGTTGGGCAATCTACTTCCATAGTGATACTGCCTTGGAAACCCAAGGAGGGGTCACTAATGAGTCGGGTCTGACTGGATAGCAAACAACAACAACAACATAAGTTATTATGTGCATGCTAAGTTTTATGGGAGTGATCCATATATTAATATGTTACAGTTTTTCCAGAAAAGAGTTTGTTTAAATGTTCTTGTCTTTCATGGTATTTGTAGGTAGTTGTTGTTAATTTAATGCTTATAGGTTCCATAGAGTGATAATAAGTAAGATGTTAGTAAGTCAGAGAAAATCTACTGGGTCATGGAAAATCTACTGGGCCAAGGCCATCTCCCCTTCTCCTATAATATCACAATATTTCCTCAGTCTCCATCCTTGGATTAATACTGTTATGAATATATTCTGGAAATTATTTTAGCCTCACTTCTTGTAATAGAGTTAATTAATATTGATTTATTTGCCCTGCAATTAAGATAAACTCAGGTGACGTTTTTATTGCATGCTACACAGAGCAAAAAAGAATAAACATGCATTAATTGGAGATGCTGATTACAACAATTTATGTTACACTCAGCCTATTTGGCGTAAATGTAGCTAGCAGAAAATATTTTATTAAGTAGAGAAAACAAAATGTGTATTCTAAATGCTTTATCTGTAACATTTAACTTGATACTTATTATAGCCTATGATGTGAGTGCACTTATTATCTTCATTTTAAAAATGAGAAAACTGGGAGATGAATGTTTGCTTAATATCACAGAACTTGTAAATGGAAAGCTAAAGCTCAAATTCAATAAACATAACTGCAGAGTCCTTGTTCTTAACTACCACAGTATAGAGCATATGTGTAATTAGAGTTCAAGAAGGAGAGAAGATAGAGTATCTGACAGAAGATGAACAACTAGACAGTTAAAGGCTGGGTATTTTCAAAAACAGATGAAGGGCAGCCAATAAGTGATGTAAGAAACTCTTTAACAACAAGTTGAATAAATTCAAAGAAAACTATTACAATACAAGTAATAGTAAAGCTAATGAAAACAAAAGACAAAGAAAACCTTATAAGAAGTGATAAAATATAAATATTATCTTCACTGAAGGAATAAGATTGATGAATGATTTTTTCATAAACAAAGAACTTAACTTAGAAAACAATAGTATTATGCCCTCAAAATAATGAAAAAAAATTTCTGTGTAACTAGAACATCATAATCAACAAAATAAATAAATAAACTTTCATAAAGAAAATAATTGAAAATATGTTTCCAACTAAAAATAGAGAAAATCAATAGCAACCCTTCAAATAAAGAAAAAAAAAAAATGATATTACATGGAAACAAGAATTTTAGAGAGCATAAGATTGAGCAAAGTTATGAAAGTATATATAAATTAATATAGGCCACATAAAATAATAACTTTTTTGGTAGAATGTGCAATGTATATAGAAATAAAGCATATATAACATATCATGTAGATTTTGTACTAATTGATATTAAACTTTAGTAACTTAATACTATATTCTATAATATATAGGTGATCATTAAATGAGGCTTAAAGAATGAATCTACTCCTCATTTGTCAGTTTGTCATACTGTGGTGGCTTTTGTATTGCTGTGAGGCTGGGGGCTATGCACCAGATTTCATATACCAGCAGGCTCACCCATGGTTAACAGGTTTCAGAGGAGCTTCTAGACTAAGACAGATTGGAAGAAGGAAGGGGTTATTCACTTCTCAAAGAATTGGCCAGGGAAAACCTTATGAATAACAGTGAAACAACATCTCATATATTACTGAAAAACTTCACAAATAGCTCAGAAACATTGTCCAGTACAGTGCTGGAAGATGAGCTCCTCAGGTCAGAAGGTATTCAAAATACAACTTAGGAAGAGCTGCTGCCTCAGAGTAGAGCTGATCTTAATGATGTGGATAAAGAAAAGCTTCCTGGACCTCCATTTATTGATGCGACACAACTCAAAATGAAAAGAAGCAGCTACAAACAGACATGAATAATCAGAACATGGAATCTATGAAGTATGAATCTAGGAACATTGGAAATTGTCAAAAATGAAATTGAATGCATAAAGATTGATGTCCTAGGCAATAGTGAGTTGAAATGGATTGTTTTTGGTCATTATGAATCAGGCAACCAGATGATCTACTATTTTGGGAATGACAAATTGAAGAGGAATGGTGTGGCATTCATCATCACAAAGAATGTTTCCAGATCTATACTGAAGTACAATGTTATCAGTGATAGGATAATATTCATACACCTACAGGGAAGACCAGTTAATACTATTATTATTTAAATTTGCTCACCAACCACCAAAGCTAAAAGCAAGGAAATTGAAGACTTTTACCAACTTCTTCAGTCTGAAATTGACCAAATACTCAATCAAGATGTCTTATTATCATTGGTGATAGGAATGCAAAAGTTTGAAACAAAGAAGAATCATTGATAGTTAGAAAATATGGCCTTAGTGATAGAAATAATGCTGGAGATCATGTCACATCCAGCATGGCAGCACAGGTCAAGAAACAGAGCCACACAAAAGGATTAAGAGAAATGAGGGGCAGGGGGACACCTTGCGTATTCTGTGAGAGCAACCCCTGATGCCTTCTTTCTGCTTTATTTATATGTTTGTTATTGTAAAATGTTCCAACAAATAGTAAACATGGACTTCTGGAATAACATCTACTTTTGATACTTAATGTTTTGCCAAGTAAGCATTTAACCATGAGCGAGGCCTTGCCTTCTCTTGTTGCTGTTGGGCATGTGCCTTGTAGTCATATCCTTAGATAATTTCTATCTTGGTCTCCAACAAGATCACATGATAGAATTTTGCAAGACCAATGACTTATTCATTGCAAAAACATTTTTCAATATCATAAATGTTGACTATACACATGGACTTTGCCAGATGGAGTACACAGGAATCGGATTGATTACATCTGTGGCAGAGCTTATGGAGCAGCTCAGTATCTTCAGCCAAAGCAATAAGAGGAGCTAACCATGGAACAGACAATCAACTGCTCATATGCAAGTTCAACTTGAAGCTAAAGATAATTATAACAAATCAACAAGAGCCAAAATATGACCTTGATTATATCCCTCCTGAATTTAGAGACCATCAAAAGAATACATTTGATATATTGAACACCAATGACTGAAAAACAAAGGAATTGTGGGATGACATAAAGAACATCATCCATGAAGAAAACAAAAGGTCATTAAAAAGACAAGAAAGGAAGAAAAGACCAAAATAGATGTCAGAAGAGACTCTGAAACTTGCCCTTGAACAGAGGGTAGCTAAAGCAAATGGAAGAAATGACAAGATAAAGAGTTGAACAGAAGATTTCAGAGAAAAGCTTAAGAAAACAAAGTCAATTACTACAATGAATTGTGCAAAGACCTGGAGTTAGAAAATCAAAAAGGAAAAACATGCTTAGTATTTCTCAAGCTGAAAGCACTGAAGAAAAAAATCAAACCTTGAACTGAAATATTGAAAGAGACTATAGGCAAAATATGATACAGGAAATATCAAAAGAAGATAGAAAGAATAGAGAGTCACTGTACCAGAAGGAATTGGTTGATGTTCATCCATTTCAGGAGGTGGCATATGAACAAGAACCAATGGTGCTGAAGGAGTTGGTGAAGAACAAGGCTTCAGGAATTGACAGAATTGAATACCTATTGAGATGTTTCAACAAATGGATGCTGTGCTGTAAGCACTCACTCTGCTAAACCAAGAAATTTGGAAGACACCTACCTGGTCAAATGACTGGAAAAGATCCATATTTGTACCTATTCAGAAGAGAGGTGATCTCACACAATGTGGAAATTATCAAATAATATCATTAATATCACACACAATTAAAATCTTGCTGAAGATAATTAAAAAATGAGTGCAGTAGTATATTGACAGAGAACTTCTAGAAATGCAAGCTGGATTCAGAGGAAGACATGAAATGATGGATATCATTGCTGATGTCAAATGGATCTTGGCTCAAAGCAAAGGGTACCAGAAAGATGTTTACTTGTCGAGAGGTGAGCAAGATGGCGGAATAGGCAGAAAGACTGCACAGACCCTCTTCAACAAAGAAAAGGGAATCCAATTAACACAGACACAGAAGATAATCCTGGACTCCTGAGCCTTGAAAGGAAGGATATAGAAGTGGACTAAACCCCAACTAGCAGAAGAATTTGCATGAAAATACCAAAAAAGGAGGCATATGGAGCTGCGGTCTGGCAACAGTCGTGAGCAATCCTGATGGCATAGACAGTTTGGAGACTCCCGAGTGGTGGTAGGACTTCAGAATTAACCTAAAAATCACTCTGCTAGCCAGAGACTGCATGGAGGACTGTGCACGGTGGCTGGGGAACAAATGGAGAAGGTGAAGAGAAAGGTGGGCTGTGCTGTGAGCTTTTGCAGGTCCGGAAGGTGCCGCCATTTTGTAGGGTTAAAAAGCAGCTTGACTATTTTGGATATTTAAAGAGACAGTGCTCTCGCAGATTCCTGGGGTGGTAGGACTTAAGAATTAACCTAAAGATCACCCGGCTAGCCAGGGACTGCACAGAGGACTGTGCATGGTGGCTGGCGAACAAACAGAGAAGGTGAGGAGAAAGGTGGGCTGAGCTGTGGATTTTGGCTGTCCAGAGGGTGCTGCCACTTGAAGGTTTAAAAAGCAGCTTGACTATTTTGGATATTTAAAGAGACAGTGCTCTTGCTGATTCCTGGGGCTTAAGAACACATTCTACTTTCCAGCAACACCAAGGACAATCAGGACCTGCAAGACTGACAAGTTTTTTTAAGTTTATTCTTTTGTAATTGGTGTCTAATTGAGTGGGAAACAACAAGAGTCCCCATAAGACACAACTACACCCACATCTCCTGTAACATCACTTACTGAGCAACAGCCACTACCTCCTTCTCCACCAA
>NW_006922569.1:141176-141812 GCF_000298275.1 Orycteropus afer afer
AAAACAAAATGAAGAAAGCCTAAGGTTCATGTGGGATAACATAAAAAGGAATAACTGAGGTATCATTGGAATTCCAGAACAGGAAGAGAAAAACAAAAGCACTGAAATATTTGTCCAAGATTTGCTGGAGGAGAACTTCCTTGATGTGATGAAAGATGAGAATATATCCATTCAGGAAGTCTGAGAATATATCCATTCAGGAAGTCCAATGAACCCTAAACAGGATAGACCCCAAGACACATCATCATCAAACTCATCAAAACCAAAGACAAAGACAGAATCTTGAAAGCATCATGGGATAAACAAAAAGTTACCTACAAAGGACAGCCAGTAAGAATATGCTTTGATTTCTCAGCAGAAACCATGCAAGTGAGAAGGCAATGGGATGGTATATATAAAACCCTGAAAGAGAAAAAAAATTCAACCAAGAATTGTACATTCGGCAAAATTGTCCCTCAAATATGATGGTGAAATTAGGATATTTCCAGACAAGCAGAAACTAAGGGAATTTGTTAAAACCAGACCAATTTTACAAGAGATACTAAAGGGAATCCTTTGAACAGAGAACCAAAAATAGCAAATAACAACCGACCATTAATACCCAAGATGACATAACCCAGAAACCACAGCTATGGA
>NW_006922569.1:142682-150314 GCF_000298275.1 Orycteropus afer afer
CCAGAGGGACAGAGTAGTTGAACCTGCAGGCTTGGGACCATAGTCACAGGGGACATCAAGCTCAATTGGCATAACATACTATATAAAACATTGTTTCACCTCCTACTTTGGCAAGCAGTGACTGGGATCTTAAAAGGTAGCAAGCTGCCATCTAGATGCAATGATGGGTCTCTCCTCGTCCACAGCAAAGAAGAATAAAGAAAACCAAAAGTCATGGAAACAATTAGTCCTAATGACTGGTACATCATCCAAGCTGCAGCCCATACGACTATGAGACCAGAAGAACTAGATGGTGCCCGGCTACCACTGACATCCACTTGGAAGTGCATCTATGTAGCAGATCCTTGATAGAGAGGGAGAACAATGTGGAACAAAACTCAAAATCATTTGGGGGAAAAAAAAATAAAAAAGTGGGGACCAGGTTTGCTGGTCTGATAGAGCCTGGTTGAACCACTAAGACTATGGCCCCTAGCTGCCCTTCAGGTCTGGAATTGAACCCACACCTGTGGTTTCCAGCCAAACGGAAGACAGGCATATGAGTTGAATGTTTACCTGAGGTAGATACACTCCTTGGAGTGAACAATCATTGAGAAAGAAGGGCTGTTTATGCACAGGGAGACAGTTCAGGGGACAGGAGTCCATGAAGGGATGGACACTGGGAAGAGGTAACTATGGGGAGGAAGTAGGAGGGAAGCTGTTGCATTGTGGTAAACTGTGGTCAATATCATGAGACAAAGTATATATAAACTGCTGTATGGAAAGTGAATTTGCTCTG
Source organism: Orycteropus afer afer (assembly GCF_000298275.1). Classification (NCBI taxonomy): domain Eukaryota; kingdom Metazoa; phylum Chordata; class Mammalia; order Tubulidentata; family Orycteropodidae; genus Orycteropus; species Orycteropus afer. Next base: position 143,458 of record NW_006922569.1, read on the forward strand.
TAAATCTTCACCCAAATCACAATAATAATAATAAAATAATAATAATAATAATAAATAAATCAGAGGTCCATGGGAGGACACAGGAAAGAGGTACCTATGGGGGAGGAAGTGGGAAGAGAGCTAATATGTTGTGAGAACTGCAATCAATTTCATGAAACAAAATATGTATGAACTGCTGTATGGAAAATGAATTTGCTCTGTCAACTTCTACCCCAACTACTTAGAGTGATCAATCGTGGGAAAACAGAAGGGCAGTGTTTGCTCAGGGAGACAGCTCCAGAGACAGGAATATATGGAAAGAAAGGACACAGGAAAGTGGTAACTCTGGGGAGGAAGTGAGAGGAGAGCTGTTACATTGTAGGGAACTGCAGTCACTATCATGAAACAAAATGTGTATGAACTAGTGTATGGAAAATGAATTTGCTCTGTAAACTTTCACTCAAACCACAATAAAGGTTTTAAAAAAATGAAGAAGATGTTTACTTGTGTTTTATTGACTATGCAAAAGCATTCGACTGTGGAGCTTAACAAATTATGGATAACATTGAGAAGAACGGGAATTCCAGAACACTGAATTGTGCTCATGAGGAACCTGTAAATAGATCAGGAGGCTGTTGTTTAAACAGAACAAGGAGATATTGCATGGTTTAAACTCAGGAAGGGAGTGTGTCAGGGTTGTATCTTTTTGCCATAATTAATCAATCTGTATACTAAGCAAATAATTTGAGATGCTGGATGATATGAAGAGGAATGCAGCATCAGGATTGAAGGAAGACTCACTAATAACCTGTGATACGCAGATGATATAACTTTGCTTGCTGAAAGTGAGGTTTACTTGAAACACTTACTGATAAAGATTAAAGACTATAGTCTGCAGTATGTATTATACCACAACATAAAGAAAATGAAAATCCTCACAAGTGGACCATAAAAGAGCATCATAATAAAAGGAGAAAAGATTGAAGTTGTCAGAGATTTCATATTACTTGGTGCCATAATCAACACCAATGGAAGTGACAGTAAAGACATCAGACAAGACATTGTACTGGGCAAATCTCCTGCAAATAACTTCTTTAAAATGCTGAAGAGCAAAGATATCTCTTTGAAGACTAAGGTATACTTAACCCAGACCATGGTATTTTCAGTCGCCTCATATACATGTGAGAGCTGGACAGTGAATAAGGAAAACCAAAGAAGAGTTGATTCTTCTGAGTTGTGTTGGCTAGGAATACTGATACCACCATGGACTGCCAAAAGAATGAAAAAAATCTGTCCTGGAAGAAGTGCAGCCATAATGCTCCTTGGAGGTGAGAATGGTCAGATTTCATCTCACCTACTTTGGTCATGTTGTCAGAAGGGACTATTCCCTGGAGAAGGATATAATGCTCGGTAAAGTAGAGGGTCAACCAAAAGGGGAAGGCTGTCAACAACACAGATTGACACAGCAGCTGCAGTGATGGGCTCAAGTATAGCAAGAATCTTGAGGCTGGCATAGGACCTGGCAATGTTTCATTCTGTTGTACACATAGGGTTGCTGTGAGTTGGAGGTGACTCCACAGCACCTAACAGTGACAACAACAAAGAATGCATAACTAACACATTATAGATGGAAATAAGTAGAAAAAAATATGTAATTCCAAAGAGACAAGGAATTGGAGAAAAATAATATAGAACAACAACAACAAAAGAAAAAAAAAAAACTGCCTTATAGTGGGATCCAACTCATAGCGACGCCTCCTTGGGTTTCTGAGGCAGCATCACTACAGAAGGAGACTGCCCAACTTTCCTTCCGAGGAGTGCAGTATTCCTGGTAATAGGCAAATGTCACCTTAAAAAAAGAGTTTGCAGATGTAATTAAGTTAAAGATCTTGAGATATGAGGAGATTATTCTGGATTGTGAGTGTGGGCCTATGTAATTACAGGGGCTCTTATTAGAGGGATCAGGAAATTAGAATAATAGAATATTAGAAAATATGATGACAGACACAAGAGATTATAATGATGCAAGGAAGAGGCCATGCACCAAGGAATGCAAGAGGCCACTAGAAGCTAAAAAATGCAGGAAAACAAATACTACTAATGATAACCTCTTTCTCAGGCACCTTCATTTTAGCACAGTAAAATTGATTTTGGACATATGATCTCTGGAATTAGGGAGTTATGCATATATATACTTTTCAGCCTCTGACTACATGTTACCATAGGAATAGGAATCTAACACAGTGACTGAGAGAAAATGGGAGGTATTGTAATAACAGAAGGCAGGATAGACTTTAGCATGAAAATAATCGTTAAATAAGAGATGAACATTACAAAAACATCAATCTACTAGGGAAGTGAAAAATTTAAGTTTACGTATATTTAATATGAGTTCTTGTGGCATAATACCTAAAGCATTTGCCTGCTAACAAGAAGGTTGGGGTTCAAACTCACCAGCTGCTCTGTGGAAGGCAGATGGGGCAATTTACTTCCATAAAGCTCTGGTAGCATAATGCCTGAGGCACTTGACTGCTAACCAGAAGGTTGGTGGTTCAAACCCAGCCACTGCTTGGAAGTAAGTTTGGGCAATCTGCTTCCATAGTGATACTGCCTCGGAAGCCCAAGGAGGGGTTGCTATGAGTCGGGTCTGACTCCAAGGCACATAAGAACAACAACAACAAAGATATACCACCAGTAGTAATCCCTGTGAGTCAGAAATGACTCAATGGCAATGAGTTTGGTTTTGCAATAGTTCCAAAAATGGACAAAAACAAGAAATAGACAAATAAGAGATCCTAGGTATACATTTTTATAGCAGTTCTCTAAGTAAGTCATAGACCAAGGGAAAAAAAAACATAAAAATTTATAAAATTTTAAAGACATGATTAATAGAATCTAATCAATATACATTTATCATTGTGCAAAACACAGGACATTAACAATAACTTTTCATGATGTCAACCAAAAAGCAAATGTCATCAATTTCAAATAACTGAAGACACATATAATGCAAATGACAAAATCTTAGAACAATGAAATTTCACAGAACTTATAAAAGAAGAAATATAAATAAAAACAGATACACACTATTAAGTCATTTGAATTTCTAATTAAAAACTTTCTTTCAACAAAAAGTTAAAGCCTAGATAGATGAATTATTTCTAATATTGGATGGAAAAAAATATTAATCTAAAAAACAATTTTTAGAGGAAAAAAATGCAGGGAAAATTTACTCTTTTCATGAAGTCAACAAAACATTATACAAAAACCAGTAAGAACATTACATAAAGGAAATTACAGTCTGATAGCTCTCATATCAGATCCAAAAAAGATAAAAGATTAGTATAGTAAACTTAATGCTCACTTAACAATTGAAAATCAATGAACATGATTCATTAAATGATTCAAATGTTGGATAAAAATCATATAGGAACAAAATAGAAAAGTAAATTTTTAAAAAATTCTGATAATTGGAGATGCAAAAAATACATGGTTTGTGAAATTCATCATCTAACTCAAAATAAAAAACAAATTACAGAAATAAAATATAAAACAAGAAAAAGAATTTCTTTAATCTGAAACAGAGTAACAACACAAAATCTCATAGTAAACATCAAACATAATTATGAATTATTGAAAGTATTTCTATGACTTTGGTAAATGAGATAAAATATTTAGGATCACCACGTTAATTCAATACTTTCTATTGAATTGACTTTACCACGTAGAATAAGAAAATAATAATAAATTCAAGGATTGGTAAAGGCACTCTAGAATCACTGTGATTTGAAGCAGTATGATAGTTCATATGTAAATGCAAAAAAAGACAAGCAATTTTTGTTGTTATGTGCCATCGAGTCATCTCCTACTCATAGCAACCCCTCCTTGGGTTTCCAAGGTGGTGTCTCGGAAGGAAGGTTGGGCAAACTACTTCCTTAGTGATACCAACGCAGAAACCCAAGGAGGGGTCGCTATGAGTCGGATCCGACTCAACAGCATATAACAACAACAACAACATCTCTATAGAAGTAGATTGCCCAATCTTCCTTCCGAGGAGTGACTGGTGAGTTTGAACCACCAACCTTCTGGTTGCTAGTCAAGTGCCTTAGGCACTACATCACCAGAGCTCCTGTTGATGTTAGGTGCCATCAAATTGATTTTGATTCATAGTGACCCAATGTAGAACAGAAAGAAAAACTGCCTGGTATTGCACCATCTTCACAATTGTTAGCTATGCTTGAGTCCATTGTTGCAGTCACTGTGTCACCCCATCGCATTGAGGGTCTTCCTCCTTTCATATTTTGAGTACCTTCCAAAGGGGTTCATTTTCTAGCACAACATTCTTGTTGTTTTTAGGTGCTGTTGAGTCATCCCTGACTCATAACAACCCTACCTACAACAGAACACAACATTGCCAGATCTTGTGTCAACCTCACAATCCTTTCTATAATTGAGCCCATTGTTGCAGTTACAGTCAATCCATCCCATTGAGGACCTTCCCCTCTTCACTGCCCCTCCCCTTTAACAGGAGCTCTGGTAGCATAGTGCCTAAGGCACTTGACTGCTAACCAGAAGGCTAGAGGTTTAAACCCACCAGCCACTCCTTGGAAGGAAGGTTGAGCAATCTACTTCTGTAGTGATACTGCCTCAGAAACCCAAGGAGGGGTCACTATGAGTCAGGTCCTACTCGACGACACATAACAACAACAACAACAACCCCTTTAACAAGCATGATACTCTTCTCCATGAAATGGTTCCTTCTGACAATATAGTATAGGCGAGACAAAGTCTGGCCATTCTCGCTTCCAAGGAGCATTCCAACTGTAGTTCTGCCAGGACAGATTTGCTGATTCTTCTGGCAGTCCATACTTTCAGTATTTTTTCCCAACACCACAACTCAAAAGCATTAACTCTTCTTTGGTCTTCCTATTCATCGTCCAGCTTTCATATGCGTATGAGGCAACCCAGAATACCATAGGTTGGGTTAACAGTAGCTTATTCTTCAAAGATATGTCTTTGCTCTTCAGCACTGTAAAAAGGACTTTTTCAGCAGATTTGCCCAGTGCAATACATCATCTAATTTCTTGACTGCTGTTTCCATGGTTGTTGATTATGAAACCAAATAATATGAAATCTCTAACAGCTTCAATCTTTTCTGCAGTTATTGTGATGCTGTTTATTGGTTCATTGTGAGGATTTTCATTTTCTTTATGTCGAGATAAATACTTTAGTATTTAATCTTCATCAGTAAAACAAGTCATCTTCACTTTCAACATGCAAGGTTGTGTCTTCTGCATATTTCAGGTTTTAATAAGTCTTTTTCCTTTGTGAATTCCACCTTCTTCTTATAGTCTAGTTTCTCAGATTATTTGCTCAGCACACAAATTGAATAGGTATGATGAAAGGATACAACCCTAAGATATTTTCTTCCTGATTTTAAGCCATGTACTATTCCCCCATTTTTGTTTGTTTGTTTGTTTTCATTTTAGTATCCTCTTGTTCCGTTTGAACGACAGCCTTCTGGTCTATGCACAGATTCCTCATGAGCACAATTAATTGATTTGGAATTCCCATTCTTCTCAATGTTATCCATAATTTGTTATGATCCACACAGTCAAATACTTTTGCATAGTCAATAAAACACAAGTAAAACTCTTTCTTTGCTTTCAGCCAAGATCCTCCTGACACCAGCACTAAGTCACACAATATTTCTCTGTTATTGATAAGATTTTCAGTGGCCAATTTTTACAGAAGTGGACCATCTTTTCCTTCTTCCTAGTCTTTCTTAGTCTAGAAGTTCTGCTAATACCATATATTATGGGTGAACCTGCTGGTATTTGAAATTCCAGTGTCATAGCTTTCAACATCAGAGCCACATACAAGCCACGAAAATATGACAAAATGACAGATGACCAGTGGATAAGAAATCAGAATTAGAAAAATTTAACTAGGTTTCTGTATAAAATATCCATATAGAAAAGTTAATACAATTACTATATACCAGAAAATTACAAAATTTAAATTTAAATTTAAAACCACTAGATATAAATTAGTGAAAACAGTGAAATATTTTTCCTGAGAGGATATAAATATAAAAAGAATAAAAAAGGGATTAAATAATAGGGAAACACAAGTTTTATGAATAAAAACTCAATTTTGAAAGTAAGGCCTCCAAGAGGAAAAAGTTTCTGGTAAAATGGCAGAATAAGCAAACAAACTACACAGACCTTCTTCAAAAAGAAAAGGGGAACTAATTGATACATATACAGAAGATAATCCTGGAGCCCTGAGCTTTGAAAGGAAAGATGTAGAAGTGTATTAAACTTCAACTAGTAGGAGAACTTGCATGAAAACACCAAAAAAGCAGACATACAGAACTGCAGTCTATCAGCAGTCCTGATGGCACAGACAACTTGGATAATTCCAAGTGGTGTTAGGACCTAAGAATTAACCCAAAAATTAACCTTCTAGCCATGGACTTCATGGAGGACTGCACTGGTGGCCAGTGAATAAAAGTGGAAGAAGCAAAGAGAGAGACAGGCTGAGCTGTGGATTTTACCTGTCCGGAGGGCACAGCCACTTTGAATGTTTACAAGCAGTTGGACTGTTGTGGATATTTAAAGCAACAACATTCTTTCAGATTCCAGGGACCTAAAAATAGTTTCCACTTGCTGAGAATTTCAGAGACCTTTGGGACACGAAGGACTGGAAAGGTGAGATATTCCCCTTGTTACTCTTATACCCCACACCTTCTTGGTGAGGTAAGGTATGGCCATCCCTCACTCCCACCTACCTTCTAGGGTGGCAGGAATTCCATTCCAGTCTCTACGCTCTGAAGGAATCTGGGTGCTTTACCTTGCCCAGGTTTTTTTTTTTTT
>NW_006922569.1:150414-154743 GCF_000298275.1 Orycteropus afer afer
TTTTTCTTCTGTCCTTTTTTAGTATAATTCTTTATTCTTCCCTTCCAGGTTCTAGTTTTCAGCTTTTTCTCTCTTCCCTGTTCTTGGTTCCATATATATACTTTTTTTCTCATGGTTAAGTGCGTTCTTTCTTTTTCTTTTTGCATTTTTCCTGTACTTTTCTCCATTATTCTCCTACTCTACCTCTTTTCTCTTTTTGCTCCATCCCAAGATACTGCAATTTTCTTTCTTTTCTTTTTTTTTCTTTCACTTCACTTTTCTCTTTTTGATGGTTGTGCCTGCATTTTTATGCAATATGGTTTATGTCCACTTGCTTTTACTTTTTTTTGATAGTTTTTTAATCATTGTTTTTGTCTAACTGAATGGGAGACAGAAACCATGTCGTATGATGAAACAACACCCATACCTCCTGCAACTCCATTTAATGAGTGAGTCACCACTTCCTCTTCCATTAACTAGCCAGTGATAAATGACAACCAAAAAGACCCCGACTTACCCTTAACTGATTTTCACAAACAGTTAGCAGAGATCAAAATACAGCAACATCACAATGTCTCGGAGAAAACAGATCATTACAGTCCACACAAAGAAACAAGATAAAGCAGTAGAAACAAGGGAGCAGGATGCAGACCCAGAACACATTCCTGAAGAAGAAGCAGGATTGGAGCTCCCTGATAAGGAATTCAAAAGAATTATATTTAGGTACCTTCAAAGGCTTGAGAGATAGATCAAGAAAAACATTGACAAAATTAAAGAAAACACAGACAAAATCCTAGAACAATTTTGGAAGAAAATACAAGAAAAAAATGACAAAATAAATGAAACATTAGAAATGATACAAAATCTACAGATGGAAATCCAGATTAATACTAAATTTTCAGAAATAGATAACACATTGAAAAGGCAAAGGAGTAGAATTTAATCCATGGAAGACAGAATTAATGAGATTGAAGACAAATAGCTGAATACTTCTTTTGAAAGGGATCAATCAGAAAAAGAAAAAAATAAAAAATCAAAACAAAATGAAGACAGCCTAAAGATCATGTGAGGTACCATCAAAAAGAATAATCTATGTGTAACTGGAACTCCAGAACAGGATGAGAGACAGAAAACTAGAGAGAAAATAATGGATGATTTGTTGGAAGAGAATTTCTGTGGTATGATGAAAGATGAAAATATATCTATTTAGGAAGTACAATGAACCCCAAACAGGATAGACCTCAAAAGAAAATCACCAACATGTATCATCTTCAAACTCAGCAAAACCAAAGACAAAGAAAGAATCCTGAAAGCAGCACAGGAAAACCAAAAAGTTACCTACAAAGAACAACCAATAAGAATAAAAGATATTTGACTGTGTGGATCATAACAAATTATGGATACCATTGAAAAGAATGGGAATTCCAGAACATTTAATTGTGCTCATAAGGAACCTGTACAGAGACCAGGAGGCTGTCTTTGGAACAAAACAAAGAGATACTGCATGGTTTAAAATCAGGAAGAGTATGTATCAGGGTTGTGTTATTTCACCATACTTATTCAATCTATATGTGGAGAAAATAATCTGAGAACCTGGACTATGTGAAGATGAGCATGACATCAAATTGGAGGAAGACTTATTAACAACTTACCATATGCAGGCAACACAGCCCTGCTCGCTGAAAGTGAAGATGACTTGAAGCAGTTACTGATGAAGATTAAAGACTAAAATCTGCAGTATGGATTGCACCTCAACATAAAGAAAGTAAAAATTCTCACAACTGGACCAATAAATGGAGAAAAAATTAAAGTTGTTAGATTTCATATTACTGGGATCCACTGTCAATAGTAATAGAAGCAGAAGTCAAGAAATCAAAAGTTGTACTGCAATGGGCAAATCTGCTGCAAAAGACCTCTTTAAGGTGCTGAAGAGCAAAAGTGTTTCTTTGAAGACTAATGTATGCCTAACCCATGCCATGATATTTTCAATTGCCTCATATGCATGTGAAAGCTGAACAATGAACAAGGAAGACTGAAATATTGTTGATGTTTTTGAGTTGTGGAGTCAGAGAAGAATACTGAAAGTACCATGGACTGCCAAAAGAATGAACCAATCTATCCCAGAAGTAGTGTAGCTGAAATACACCTTGGAAGCAAGAATGGCCAGACTTCGTCTCATCTACTTTGGTCATGTTGTCAGATGGGACCATTCTGTGGAGAAGGATATGATGCTTTTTAAATTGGAGGGTCAGTGAAAAAGGGGAAGACCCTCAATGAAATGAATTGACACAGTGGCTACAACGAGGGTCTCAGGTACAGCAGGGATTGTGAGGGTGGCTCACAACCAGGACATGTTTCATTCTGTTGTACATAGGGTTGCTGTGACTTGGAGCTGACTTGAAGGCAGCTAACAGCAATAATAAACAAATAGAATAGTTTGAGGGAAAAAAAAAGAAAAAAAACATTCATGGACACTTGCTTTATGATAAATCTGGCATTGTACATCACTTGGAAACAAGTCACTATTCTAATTTTTTTAAAAGAATGTTCTTTCTAATATTATGCAAAAACATTTCATTTAAAATATTTAAATTTTAAAGTTAAAATAATATATTTTCCAGAAGAACTCTTTAATACATTATGAACGAAGGAAAGTGATAAAAGTTTTAAGACATAAATACTAGTAATCATAGAGAAGAAAATTGATAAACTACATTGAAATCAAAATGCAAGCTCATCAAAGACAATTTTTAAGGTGATGCAAAGGTTTTCTAAAAGTAGTTGAAGACATCTGAAATATGTACAACCAACTGATGAGTAGTGGGAATAGATATCAATGTCAGAAAATTAATTAGATAAATACAGAAGTAGAACAATGGGCAAGAGTCCTTAGTGGCACTGGCCTCCCTGAAAACATATACCTAAAGGGACAATAAACACATGACAAATATTCTACTTCATTCATAATTGTTGTTGTTGTTGTTATGTGCCGTCGAGTCGGCCCCGACTCATAGCGACCCCTCCTTGGGTTTCTGAGGCAGTATCACTACGGAACTAGGATTGCCCAACCTTCCTTCTGAGGAGTGGCTGGTGGGTTTGAACATTCATAATTAGAGAAATAAACAACACTCAATGGTGAACATACACATATCCTAGGAACCAGAAATGATTAATGGCAACTTCATTCATTATAGGGAAAATATGAAAACTATCAAATGTCCATAAATAAGAGAACAGATAAATATTAAATATGAAAACTATCAAATGTCCATAAATAAGAGAACAGATAAATATTATTCATACAACAGAATACTGTACAAAATGAGAACAAATAATAAAACCACACTCTAAAACATGCACAAATCTCACTAACAAGTTCTGGAGTAAAATAAGTCAAAAAAGAAAAAAGAGTGTGTAACGTGATTCTATCTATAGATTATTTTAAAATAAGTGATCTGAAGTGATGGTGTTTTGACAATACAGAAGTTAAATTGAGGGGCATAAACCTGGAAGGGGAAGGAGTGTGAATGAAGTATGAATAATATTCTATTTCTTGACCTTGATGTTAAATATATTCAAAGGCATATTTTGTTCTCATATATTGTACTGTGAACTTGTAGGTTGTGTACCTTTAGTAGGTAAATTTTTAAGTCATAAAAATGTATGTAAAAGAAATCTGCCACTGAGGTGGTTTTGTCAATTTTCCATATAGTTCTCCCATTTTTGTCAATACACTTCTGTTCATATACTATTTTGATCACTAATAGGAACAAATAAGTTTTTGAATTGTGTATTTGTGAAGTATTGAATTATTGATATGATCAAATAACCCTATTCAACCTCTCAATATTACATCTGGATTTAAGTAAATTTTATTTGATATTAAAAAGGTATGTTAACTTCAGACTGATTATTACTTGCTTCGTATACTTTTTATTTAAAGATTTTTTTTATTTTCAATCCTCTCGTATCCTCATGTTATATATAAGGATATATCAATATAGATATATAGATATATACTTATATGTTGTTGTTGTTGTTAAGTGCCATCGAGTTGTTTCCAACTCATAGAGACCTCATGCACAGCAGAACAAAACACTGCCCGATCCTGCACCAGCCCCACAATCCCTGCTATACTTGAGCCCATCATCGCAGCCATAGTATCAATCCATCTCCTTGAAGGCCTCCCCCTCTTTCGTGGACCCTCCACCCTACCAAGCATGGCATCCTTCTCCAGGGAATGATCCCTTCTTACAACATGACCAAAATAGGTGAGACGAAGTCTGACCATTCTTGCTTCCAAGGAGCATTCTGGCTGCACTTCCTCCAGGACAGATCTGTTAGTTCTTT
>NW_006922569.1:155153-157906 GCF_000298275.1 Orycteropus afer afer
AAAATGTAGTCCATTAGAATTTTTATGAATACTGCATACTTAAGGACCCTAGGGAGGAGGCAGCAGTAAGGAACCAGGTAAGGGGAGGCATTTACTGATGAAGACTGAAGAATACAGGGTGCAGAATGGATTATATCTCAAAAGAAAGAAAACAAAAATCCTCACAACTGGACCAATAAGCAGCATCATGATAAATAGAGAAAAGACTGAGGTTTTCAAATAATTCACATTGCTTGGTTCTACAATTGATGACAATGGAAGCAGAAGTCAGGGTATTAGATGCTGTATAACACTGGGAAAGTTGGCTGCAAAGGAACTCTTTCAAGTGCTAAGGAACATGGATGTCTCCTTGAGGACTAAGGTGCAGCTGACACAAGTCATGATATTTTCAATAACCTCATATACATATGAGAACTGGACAATGAATGAGGAAAACCAAAGAACAGTTGATGCTTTTGAGTTGTCTTGCTGGCAAAGAATGCTGAGAGTACTGTGGACTGCTAAAAGAACTAACAGATCTGTCCTGGGATGAGTTCAGCAACAATGTTCCTTGGAAGTGAGAATGCCCAGACTTCGTCTCTCCTACTTTGGTCACATTGTCAGAAGGGACCATTACCTGGAGAAGGACGTCATGCTTGGTAAGGTGGAGGGTCAAGGAAAAAAGGTAAGGCCTTCATTGAGATGGATTTGACACAATGGCTGTGATGATGGGCTCAAGAATAGCAAGGATCATGGAACTGGTGTAGGATTGGATGGTGTTTCATTCTGCTGTGCATAGGCTCACTGTGAGTCGGAAATGACTCAACAGCACCCAACAACAACAACAAGGACCCTAGGTAGTTAAACTCTGGGCTGCTAAAAGGTTGATGATTAGAAGATACCACTGCAGGAAGATTAAACCAAAACCATTGCCATCCAGTCAATTCTGAACCATTGCTACCCTATAGAACAGAGTAGAACTGCCACATAGGGTTTCTAAGGCTGTAAATCTTTACAGAAGACTTCTTTCTTCATGGAGCTGCTAGTCTTTGTGTTAACACCCAAGCACACCAAAAGAACTCCTTCACTAAAGAGTTAAGTAAGCCTTGGAAACCCTATAGGTCAGTTCTGCTCTCTCCTAAAGGGTCACATGAGTTGGAATTAACTCTACCTTCACTTGGTTATTGCTATATCTGAAAATAGTTGAACAGACTTATTTTTCATTTTCCTTATATATTTTTGCAGCATGTATTGCTGGATCCTTGGGTAAACTACCTTGGATAATTTTTATCATTTATGTACACATTTGGATTTGATAACAGCCTAGATAGGGGCTTTTATTTAAATGAGTGTGCTCAGGTTATTGAAGGACTTTTTGTCTGTCAGTACAGAGTTAGGAACACATAGGTTTTACATCCCACTGGAATGTCCCTATGCAATGTATGATTAGTGTTGTTGTTGTTGTTGTAATTTGCCATTGAGTCGGACCCAACTCATAGTGACCCCTGCTTGGGTTTCCGAGGCAGTATCACTACAGAAGTAGATTGCCCAACCTTCCTTCCGAGGAGTGGCTGGTGGGTTTGAACCAACAGCCTTCCAGTTAGCAGTAAAGTGCCTTAGGCACTATGCTACCAGGGCTCCTGTGATTAGTGTAGGAGTATAAAAATCCTGTCCTTAAGTCCAGACAGCTCTGAGAAATAATTTACATAACTAATCCCAGAGCTCCCCTGAAGGATTAGGTTGGAAATACGATTGGCAAAATTTTGCTTGAAATCACTTCCTGTCAGGTTTCCATTATCATTCCTGCCCTGCTTCTCTCATTTACTTACGAGTTACCCTTTGCTTTCCTTTTCTTTTTTTTTTGGGGGGGGGTAATTTTAATATTATTTATCTTGTTGTTGTTAAAAATATACACAGCAAAACATATATCAATTCTTCAGTTTCCACATGTACTATTTAGTGATACTGATTACATTAATTGAGTTGTGCAACCATTGTCATCCTCCTTTTTGGAGTTGTTCCCCCCCATTTGACACAAATTCACTACTCCCTAAGTTTCCTACCAAATCTTGTAAGTTGCTGTTGGCAATTGGAACCCTTATAGATAGTTCTTAAAAGAACATAATGCTCAAGGCAGACATTTTTTACTAATTAAGCTAAATTAATGTTTGATTTAAAGAAGACTTCAGGAGATATTTTTGAGTCAAAGATTAAACATTAACCCAGGGCAATACTTTCAGAGGTTCATCCAGACTTCATGGTCCCTTGAAGTCTTGAATCCATGCGAATTTGAAATTTTTTCCCTTTTAATCAGGATTCAGTTATGGAATTTTTGATCAAAATGATCATTAATGGTACCTTGGCACCAACCAGCTGTTCTCATCTCATGACAAAGGCCATTGTTCATGGAGGCAATAAGCTACATATTCTGTATTCTCTTCCTATTCCTGACTCTTTTCCTTTTAGTGAATAGTGATCAATTTTTGGTCTTGGATGGCCACTTCCAAGTTTTTAAGACCCTATGCACTACCCAAAAAAAACTAATAGGTGGAACAGAAGCACTAAAAATGCTATTCAGAAAATTAGCTGGAATGTTCCATGAAATGAGGACCCTAAGCCTGAAACCATGGAACCAAATCCCATGAAGTGTTTGGTTTTCCATTGGCAGGCTCTTTTATTTTCTTTGTCATTGTTATATATATATACACTGCCTCGGAAACCCAAGGAGGGGTCGCTATGAGTCGGGGCCGACTCAACGGCAAATAACAACAACA
>NW_006922569.1:158006-163761 GCF_000298275.1 Orycteropus afer afer
AATTTTTTTTTGCCAGTTCAGCTTTTTACAGCTGTACAACTTTATTGACAGCAATTATAATAATCAGCTGGGCAACCCTCCCCTTTATCAATGTGATATACCTATTACTGTTAACTTTCACTTTCTCCCTCACTGCTTCTTTCTGGTAACCACTAACAACTTTGTTCTCTATATATTTACCTTTTCTTGTCCTTTTATCTAAGTTATATTATACAATAATGTCTTCAATCTCTATCCATATGTATTAAGATTTCATTTCTTCTACTGACTGAGTAATATTCCATTGTATGCATGTACCACATTTTGTTTGCCCATTCATCTATTGATGGACATTTAGGTTGTTTCCATCTTTTGTCTATTGTGTATAGTGCTATAATGAACACTGTATAAAAGTCTCTGAGTCTGCTTTCAATTCTTTTGCGTACACCTAGGAGTGGAATTGCTGGGGCATATGGTAGTTCTATTTTTAGTTTTTTGAGAAATCATTACACTGTTTTCCACAATAGCTATACCATGTTGCATTTCTTCCATCAGTGGGTAAGGATTCCAATATCCCCATATCTTTGTGAATATTTGTTATTTTCCTTTTTTTTTCCTTTGTCTTAGCCATCCTGGTAGTGTGAGACCACACGTTTGTCCTAATGCCCTCCAGGTAATTATTCTTTAACTAGGAGCCATTAGTGCTGGGGACTCCAGCACGTTCCCCATGCCTCGGGGCTTTATCTCACAGAGTCCTAAGACCCCCTCCCCTCCAGGTAATTATTCTTTAACTAAGAGCCATTAGTGCCGGAAGCTCCAGCACGTTCCCCACATCTCAGGGCTTTCAGCCTCGGCCTCAGGACAGAGCCAATCAACTAGAGACAACGCGCAATTTGAAAAATGACAACCAATCCTGTAATTTTCTGATTGAAACTCCCCCATTCCTGCTCCATCCCTGATAAAAGACCCCCTTCCCTTTGTTCGGAGCTCTCAATCCTGAACCGCTGCGTCAGTGATGGTTGAGGGTCTGAGCTCCAGCTTGAATAAACTTTCCTTTTGCTTTTGCATTATCGTGTCTGTGGTAGCTTCCTTGCGCTGACATTCCTTTCAAGACCTGGGACCAACATTAGAAATTAAATTTTATCACGTTTTAGTTTTGATTTACATCTTTCTTTGGCTAAAGACAATGAACATCTTTTCATGTATTTGGTTGTCATTTGAATATTCTCTTTGATGAAATGTCTGTTCAAGTTCTTTGACTATATTATGATTGGGTTATTTATCTTTTTGTTGGTAGGTTGTCAATGTTTTACATATTTTTTTAATTGTAAGACTTTTGTTGGATATATGTTTTCCAAAGATATCTTCCCAGTCTTTTGCTTATCTTTTCACTTTTTTTGGTAAATGTTTATGATGAACAACTTTTTTTAATGTTTATGAGATCCAATTTATGAATTTGGCCTTTTCTTGTTTGTGCTTTTGTTATTATAGATAATCCATTGTTAAAAGCTAGGCCTGGTAGTATTGCTGCTGCTTTTTCATCTAAAACTTTTATGGTTTTATTTTGCACAGTTAGGTCTTTAGTACATTTAAAAATGCTTTTTGTGCAAGATGTGAGGGATGGATCTTGGTTCATTTTTTTGCATGTGGACATCCAATTTTCCCAGAACTATTTATTGAAGACAACTCTTTCCCATCAAAAGTACTTAGTACCCTTGTTAAAAATCAGTTGACCATAGGTGTGCGGGACTATGTACGGAAGCTCAATTCTATTCCATTTTTATACCAATAAAGCTATTTGTTTACTGTGGCTGCATAGTACAGTGTGTTTGCTTTTAAAAAAAATCACTTTCAAAGTGATTTTTACATCTGACTTTCTTCTGAAGTATGTGACCTAAGATGGTCTTTTATGTTTGCATCTTTTTCCTCCTCTCTTGCCTTTATTTATTTATTTCTTTATTTGTATTGAGTGTTTGTGTTTTATTTTTGTTTGTTTTTTAAAATGAATTGTTCTTCCCCTTAGTTTTTAAATTATATGCTCTGTTTCTTATTTACTAGTAGTTACTCAAAACATTAAATCACATATCTGTACTGACAAAGTCTAAAATTAAAACATGTCTTTAACCATTTCTCATACAATAATAACAACAAAAGTACCTTACGAAAATGTAATACCAAATAGTATGTTCTCAATTTAATGTTAGCATTTTCTGGTTTTATATTCCATTGTATATGTATGCTGTCTGATTAGACAATAAAAGTCTGTCAATGTCTGTTTAGATTCATCCATAAATTTCTCAGTATCTTTGTTCAGTAGTGTTTATTATTTAAACTTTGATTTTATTTTCCTTTCTTACATCATTTTGTGAATCTCATTACATTCATGTTTCTTTGTAGGTGAATGACTTCATTTTCTAATCTACTCTACCTCTGAAGAGATAGATTTCAAGACTCCAAATTTGATGAAAGTGTCTTTTTTCCAATGGACAGGCTCATGGGAAGCCTAAGCCTTGTCCCCCTGACACCAATACATTAATACTTAGTATATTTTTCATATAAAACATTCCCATTTAAATAATGCATACAAATACAATGCACATAACAAGCACAGGAAACTAACATGTAAGAGGGTTAGGTACTCTGCAAAAAAATGTATAACATGTACTTTGTGTACAAATATGGTAATGTACCTGATATCAGAGCCATACGGGTAACAATATCTGCTTACCATTTTACTAGTTATACTTTGTAATTTTTGTCCTAAAGTGAGTTTTCTATAATTTCTGCAATTTTCTATGTGATTATAGGTTCATTTCTTGTGATGGACCAAGTGTACATGTCTAATAATATTGCATTTGTTCAAATGTGTAACCTATTTCTCAAGAAACTGCTCAAGAAACTAATACTCATTATTTTGGCTAATTTACTAAAGTTTGAGTTCTTATCATCAATCCTAACTTTTGCATGACAGCAAACATTAATTATCAATATAGATGGAATATTCAAATTAATAAAGATCAGGAAAAATCTCTATAAAATAATGTCAATTTTTTTTTTCACTTTAGTTTATTATTTTAATTAAAGCAATGATCCTTGACATAGCAATGCTCACATGATTAACACATGCCCTCCCCAGAAGGAGAAATAAGTTGTTTGGTGAGCATGGATGGAAGCCAAATGTATTGATAGTTTTAGGATTTTATTTTATGAGGCTAAGTCATAAAGATGCATCTATCACTTCAATAAGGTTGGCCAACTTTTGGGACAAGTTTCTTAAAGTCTATAGATGAAATTGTCTTCTTTATATGCCCCTTAAATGAGTATTTAATATTTGCTTCAATATTTCTCTTGTTTCATTTTGGTTGGAATTGCTCCCCTTCTCCGCAGTACATTCCTTATATCTGAATTATTTCAAATTGCTTATAATTCTGGCAGGTTGCCTGGGAGTTCTTTTATTTTAAAACACATCAATTTTTAATCTGACATAAATATATTGATTTAAAAGTTCAATTCTCAGAAGACATTCTTTTTTCCATTATTTCCTAATTCTAGAACACATACCTTGTAAAATTATTTTCTGGACAAAAAAAAAGCATTCTTAATCTCTGCATTTTTAATTGTGTGTAAGTACAGGTAGGGAGATACTAGAACTAATTCAGCCAACAATTTACTGGATAAAGTTATTTCACAGCATCTCATTTAATCGTTACTAAGCCACTAAGGTTTATTTATTATTTTCATGTTAGAAATTAATAACCATTCCCTAAAAGGCAAACATATCATGTGATTAATTCAGCATATAATTTTATGAATGTAGGACTTTATGTAACTCAAACATGTTGAACACTAAGCTGATTGTAGATTTTGTAATTGTTTAAAAGAGTGTATTCATCATCTGTATTAACATATTGATATTCAGAGTTACCAAACATGGATTTAGCTCTCCTACTTAGTAATAATGTATCAATTACTGAAAACTCTCACACTACCAATGGCTTTGAAGTCCCTTTCATTGAAGATATTTTCCATGGAATATAGCACTATCATACAATACCTGGAAGAAATAAGATTTTCTCTTACTCTATTACTAAGTACTATAAGGAATGTGACATTATAGAATAAATGTGTTTTAAGTTATAATATATAGTTTCAAATTAATATTTACCTAACTGAAAAGTGGGAATAGATCACAAAGGTAAAACTTTTATGTCATTTAAAAAATTAATTCTAGACTGTAATTGCAATTTATATTGCACTTTGGGAAACTTTGAGTTAAAGTGTTGCAATTTTTCTTCTTTAACGAGAGAGGTGACCTCAGCCTTCACTAAGTGCTTAGTGGAAGCATTTGGCGCAGCAAAATTGCAAAAGCATCCCAAGAGAAAATGAACTGCCATTGATATCAATGTCCTCTATAGAAAAGGAACTTCAAAACACATTTTACCTTAGTAAAAGAATGTAGATAGAACTGATTAACTCTAAGCTAATCAAGAGTGTTGGCCAAAACACTAAGTGGGATAATCTCAAAGCTTTTTTTAAACAAAAGTAATCAAGAATTTGAATCATGTTAATGGCTTTTATCATAAGGTCCTCAAATCTCTGTACGCTTAGCCAAAGGTGTTATTTTCAGATATAAGGTGTCCTTAGCTTGTATTGTACTATGTACTTGCTTTTCACAATGATACTGGTACAGATTTCTAAGAGGTTTTTTTTTTTTTTTTTTAAGTGTCCAACTTTACAATTTTAGAGGATACAGATACAGAGGACTTTAAGTTTTGTTGTTGTTGTTTTTTTTTGAAGTAAAGTTTGTAGTAAAATAACAAACCATTATATAAATATATGTATATGTGTACAAGTATATATAAATTTATTTTATATAGATATGTGTGATTTTACTAAAGATGACATATAAGAATTAAGTAAGACTATCATAGAAACGTAAGTTGAAATTATTTAGTGCTAAAATATAGCTTCCACACACTTTGTAGAGCATATTAGTTTTTGAAATAACCCATTAAAAATCCAGGGCATCTTTGTCTGAATATCACCACAGTAATTAATGTTTACCTCATACTGAATCACTCGTAAGTAAATTTGATCCATAACTGCCATTTTTTAAAATGATTATACTTTCAGTTTTAAACTCCTACTTACCCACTGAGCAAATTATTTTCAGAAATATGAGTATTTGCTTTGAAATTGTGATGCTGAATATATCAAGGCAATCCATTGTGTCTCGTTATTATTTTGGGAAAAAATAAATTATGAAGACAAGATTCAAGGCCAGTTTTTAAAAAATGTTATTTCTTTGCTGCTTAGTTATGTGTCTTGGTTATTCAGCCCTTTTATCACAAGTAACATAAATACATTTAAATTAATTTGATGATTAAAAGTGTCTCTTGGAATCTGGGAGATGTATTAAAAATTCCCAAATGATATTTCAGATCTTAAAGAATAAGTTCTTTGTTTCTCAATGCACATTCCATGAACTTCAGCTTTTTGTCAATTCCCTTAGGTAAAGAACAGCCAAAGTGACTGAATCCTTAGTCCTAGTTTTAAAATTGTGAGAAATTGCAATGTATTAACTGAACTTAGAAAAGAGAAGGTATACTCATTTTTGGCTCCACTTCTTTGTTATTTATTTTCTTCTGATTGTTTTAAGCTTATTTTACTCTTCTTTCTATAGTTTCCTGAGGTGGAAGCATAGATTATTGATTCTAAATCTTTCTCTTTTTCTGACATATACATGTAATACTATACATTGCTTTCATAGTATTCA
>NW_006922569.1:163861-165619 GCF_000298275.1 Orycteropus afer afer
TTTGATCCATTTGTTATATTTGGTAATTTTCCATATATTCTTCTGAAACTATTTCTAATTTAATTCCATTGTAGTTGAGGAACCATGACTCATAGTGACTCCTTCTTGAGTTTCAGGGCAGTTTCACTACAGAAGTAGATTGCCCAGTCCTCTTTCTGAGGAGTGGCTGGTGGATTTGAACTGCCAGCCTTCTGGTTAGCAGTCAAATGCCTTAGGCACTATGCCACCAGGGCTCCCATATTTTATATGGTTTCTATTATTTAAAATTATTTAAAGTCACTCTATAACTTAAAACGTGATTTATCTTGGTGAATGTTCCATATGAGTTTCAGAAAAATGTGTATTCTGTTCTTGCTGGATTAAATATCCTGTAAATATCAATTAGATCAAGTCTATTGCACTTTTCTAGTTAAATATATCCTTACTAAAATTTTGCCTGCTTTATCTGTTATTACTAAGAAAGGTGTTGAACTCTCAAGCAATAATAGTTTATTTGTCTATTTCATTGTAAACCATTGTTAAGTGCATATACATTTCTTATTGTTATATCTTCTTGATGAGTTGATTCTTTTATAATTATACAATGCCCCTCTTTTCCACTATATTTTTCCACCTTTTAAAATCTTCTCAGTCTAAAATTAATATAACAACCCAGTTTTGTTTTTATTAATGTTATCATGGTATATCTTTGTCCATTTCTTTATTTTCAACCATCTAAGATTTTCATTTAATGTGGTTTTGCCACCATTGTTTGAAATACCAGCAGGGCCATTCATGTTGGGTGAGCTTCAGCAGAGGTTCCACACTGAGATGGATTTTGACAAAAGGACTAACAACCTACTTCTGAAAAGTAACTAATGAAAACCTGTGCATTACAACAGAATACCGCCTGCCATAGTGCGGGAATTGAGCCTCCTAGATTGGAAGGCACTCAAAATACATAGTGACAATAGCAATGGAATTAAGTATAGCAATGATCATGAAGTTGAGACAGAAGGAGGCAACTCCTGTTATACATGGGGTCACAATGAGTCAGAACCAATTTGATGACAACTTGTAACAACAATGTTTTCACCAATATGCAGTATGAGGATTCTATGGAATGTGCTGAACTAGAATTCTTTCAGTCATTATGGACATAGGGTGCCAGTTCCTCAGTATTTCCTTAACTTTCATGACCTTGGCCCTTTTGTATAATACTATTAATAAGGTGTTTTGTAGAAAGTCTCTTAATTTTCATTTTCCTGGTCAACTCAATGGTAACTAACAATAACAACTAATAAGCTGTTTTGAAGAATGTCTGCTCATTTTTCTTTCCTGATTTTTCTCAAGATCAGATTGAGGTTATACAGTTCTCACATAATTGCCAGAGAATGATACCGTATCCTATTCAGTGCATCCTACCAGAAGTTAGTTGTTAGTTGCTGTTGAGTTGACTCCAACTCCTGGCAACCCACACACAACAGAATAAAATGTTGCCAAGTTGTGTACTATCATCATAATCACTGGCTTATTTGAGTCCATTGTTATAGCTGCTGTGTATTTGGGGTGTTGTACAACCTAAGGAGCTCAATCTACTAACATTATATCAAACAGTATTCTATTGTGAACCATAGAGTTTTCAATTTCCAAAGAAAGGTGATCCCACAGAATGTAGAAGTTATAGAACAATATCATTAATATCACATGCAAGTAAGATCTTACTGAAGATAATTCAGAAACGTTTGCAGCAGTATATTGACAGAGAACTTCCAGAGG
>NW_006922569.1:166587-170152 GCF_000298275.1 Orycteropus afer afer
CTTCAACGAGATAGATTGATGCGGTGGCTGTGATGATGGGATCAAGTATAGCGGGGATTGTGGGGCTGGTGCGGGATCGGGCGGTGTTTCGTTCTGCTGTGTATGGGGTCGCTATGAGTCGGAAACGACTAGACGGCACTTAACAACAACAACAACAACAGAGTTTTCAATGGCTTATTTTCAGAGGTAGATCAGCAGACATTTCTTCCCAGTCTGTTTTAGTTTGCAAACTATGCTGATCACCATCAGTGATCCTGCTAGTATTTGAAATATTGGTGGCATTTCTCCCACATCATAACAACATACATGTTACTACACTATGACAAACTGACAGATGAATGGTAACATTGGGGGATAATTGATGTTAATACACTTTATTACTAGATATTATACTTGATCACTGACTTTCTGCATTTCTTTACTGTAAAGTCAATACTCTTTCCTTTGTAATTGATAAATAACTTGGAGATATACTTTAAGACTATGTGAAATTTCACCATAAACTTTGAACTATTGATATTAACATTTGTCAGGAGGCACTGCTTGCAATAATTATTATGGCAGTGACAGCTGTTTGGTGTTTCCTAATAGCAGTAAGGTTTTATAGTTTTGGTTGGATTCATTTGTTGTTTTTCTTATTTCTTGTCACATTCATGTTGGTTAATTTAAGTACAAGTACCATGTCTTCTTCAGCCCTTTAATTTTCAGGAATTTTTATTTTCCTTGTCTATTTTCACTCATTTAAGATGTCTTTTTAAACAACAAAATGTACAATGAAATAGTATTAAGTAAGAATAAATTTAGTATCATAAGTATACAAAAGAAGCCAACAAATACTCAATGGTGACAATAGCAAATGAAGGTAAACAAATGGAACTTCTTTTGTTTAATAGTCTTGATTTTCACTTGTTTTTAAAAATAACAAACATTTGGCTCAAAATCAAGGACTTACTTTAAAAAAAAAAAAAGAATTATAGAGTTCAATCTATTCCCTTAGCAATGGCAATAAAATATTTTTTAGTTACAATAGGTTGTCTTATTCCTTTTGGTATCTCTACAGAATTAATTCTACTACATCTTTTGTAAGTCCAGAAATATAAAATAATTGAACCCTTTAGATAACCTTTTCTATTTTCTTGACTATCTAAAACACATACACAAAATTGCACATTAAAATGATTTTCTACTGACTGTGCTTGCACAAATTCTCAAAAAACATTTTTGAGAGTGCAAACATTCAAAATGTTTACCTCTAAATCCTAAAATACATTTAATAATCTGCTAAAACTCACCATATTTATTCAGAGATTTTGCCTAATCTTTCCACAGTACTCCATAGTCTCAGTTGTACACACACACACACACACGCACACACACATATATCTCGAATAAATAGTTTTAAATAGGTGTTTTTAGGAAACTGAAATTAGTTTTTTAAAGTACTAAAAATATTTCTAAAAATGATTTTTAAGTAGTAATATCTCCTCTTCTGGTTAATAGGAATATTCAAAACTTTTTGGGCTCTAAAGAGAGACATGTTGTATTCTGTGATTGCTATAATTAACAATGATTTTCCTCTCAGCAATACAGAGTAGTTTTCAGGGATAAGCTGTGTTTTTACAAATGATTGTTCTCAAATAATTCCTTAAATAGCAGTTTTGTGAAAATTTTGAAATCATTATAGATTGACTATTGCAAAAAATAGTACAGAGAGGTCCCATGCACCCTTTATCAAATTTTCCCCAATAGTAATGTATTATGCAACTATATTATTAGATCAATACCAGGAAACTGTTGTTTGTATGAACCACAGACTCAATAAACATTTTGCTAATTTATATGCCCTCATTTTTATATTCATTGTGTTTCTGTTTCTATGGAATTTTATTACAAAGTAAAATCACGATCCAGAAGAGTTCAGTCACAAAATGATCCTCCTACTGCTATTCGTTAACAATCATTAATACCTTTCCCCCAATTCCTAACCCTTGTTGTTGTTGTTAGGTGCCATCTAGTCAGCTTCAACTCAAAGAGAGAGACCCTATGTCAAACAGAACAAAGCCTGGTCTGTGAACTTGTTTCTCATGAACACAATGAGGTGTCCTGGAATTCCTATTATTTGCAATGTTATTCATAATCATTTATGATCCACACAGTTGAATGCCTTTCCATAGTCAATAAAACACAAGTAAACATCTTTTTGGTATTCTTTGTCATCAGCCAAGATTCGTCTGACATCAGTAATGATATCCCTCTTTCAACATCCTTCCTTAGATAACCGCTATACCTGTTTAATTTACTTATTAGAAGAATGTTATCTTAATAAAATTGTACATTTTTATTTGCTTTTTCCACATAGCATAATTCTCTGAAGATCCATTGAAGTAATTTTGTTTTGAATGGTTCATTTTTATGGCTGCATAGTATTCCATACTAAGGATACACCACAGTTTATTTAAGGAAGGTTGGGCAATCCTACTTCCATAGTGATACTGCCTCAGAAACCCAAGGAGGGGTCGCTATGAGTGGGGGCCAACTCAACAGCACATAACAACAACAACAACATACTTATTAAAAGACATAGGGTCTGTTTCTAGTTCTTATTTATAAATAAAGCTTCTATAAGCATTCATTTGTAATTTTTTTTTTGTAAATAAATGTAAGCATTTATCTCTGGATAAATGCTAGTACTGTAATAGCAGAATCATGTTTAATTTTTTAGTGTGCTACCAATTCTAAACATATGTGTGTGTGTGTGTGTGTGTGTGTGTGTGTGTTTCATTGATAATGGCCAGACTTCATGTCTCACTTACTTTGGTCATGTTGTAAGAAGAAACCATTCCCTGGAGAAAGATATCATGCTTAGTAAAGTGGAAGGTCAACAAAAGATGGGAAGCCCTCAACAAGAAGGATTGACACAGTGGCTATGATGAGCTCAAGTATAGCAGGGATCATGGAGCTGGCACAGGACTGGACAGTGTTTTGTTCTGCTGTATATGGAGTCACTATGAGTCAGAGACAACTTTACAACACCTAACAACAACAATATATTCATCAGTTTAATTTGTTTATTTTTATATTCAAGTACAAAATTTTAAAAAGAAAATTTCCTCTTAAGTATTAATTTTGTCTTTTGTTGTTGTTGTTAAGAATCTATTACCTCCATCTAGAGGCAACGATGGGTCTCTCCTCATCCAGAGCAAAGAAGAATGAAGAAAACCAAAATTCATGGAAACAATTAGTCCTAGTGACTGGTATACCATCCGATCTGAAGCCTATACAACTATGAGACCAGAATAACTAGATGGTACCCAGCTACCACTGTCATCCCCTTGGAAGGGGATCTATGTAGGAGATCCTTGATAGAGAGGGAGAACAATGTTGAACAAAACTCAAAATCATTTGGAGGGGAAAAAAAGGGGGGGTGACCAGGTTTGCTGGTCCAATAGAGCCTGGTGGAACCACTGAGACTATGGTCCCTAGCTGCCCTTCAGGTCTGGAATTGAACCCACACCTGTGGTTTCCAGCCAAACAAAATACAGGCATATGAGTTGAACATTTACCT
>NW_006922569.1:170882-179626 GCF_000298275.1 Orycteropus afer afer
TATATATATGAATGTATGTTGTATGTTTACATTTAAAGCATCGTTTTTCACAAGTGAGTTTGAATATCTTCCATATTGAAATTCCATATTTCCAACCTCCCCTATACATGTGTTGCTGTTGTTATGTTCTTATGTGCTGTGGAGTTGGACCTGACTCATAGCAACCCGTCCTTGGGTTGCCGAGGCAGTATCACTACGGAAGTAGATTGCTCAACCTTCCTTCCAAGGAGTGGCTGGTGTGTTTGAACCACCAGCCTTCTGGTTACAAGTCAAGTGCCTTAGACACTATGCTACCAAAGCTCCTTATACCTGTGTGGAGAAAGGAAAAAAAAAAAAAAAAACATGTTTTAGACATCATGTAATCAGAAAATTATATTTCATACTCATGGGTAATAACAGAAACACATTTTCCACATTTTCAAAATAATTTTAAGAAAAACCCTATGGCATATCTGTTGTGTTTAAAAGGTCTGGGAAGTACAAAAATATACCGGGAGTCATAAATGGAGGTTGATTTCCTTGTTAAGCCTAAATTCCTTTGTGGTATTCATCCCAATTTCTAGACAATAACTTGAAATTCAGCAAAGTTTTGCTACCAAGAAAAGCTACAAAAGGACTATATATGTGTGTGTGTATGTGTGTGTGTGTGTGTGTGTGTTCTTATTCTTTAAGAATGTTATTTTTCTGACTGATTAAGGAATTTTTGGATGGTGAGTACCCTTGTTTTACCTGAAAATAATGTTAAATATATACCATTTGTTTCTAGTTTTTGTTTAGCAAATTTTACTAAAAGTGTTTTTATTTCATTTGTTAATTGGAACTTACAGATAAAAACATAATAAACCATGTAACTAAGTATTTCTATTATCATGTTCACTGCCAAGTTGTTCAATTAAAAAGAAGATATAGAACATTTAAAATAAATTCAAAACAACCTGAAAAAAATGAGTGATAATGTTGAAATAATAGGTAAGCTAAAGAAAAGTGATGCTTCAGACTACAGAGTATTTTGCTTAGAAAATGATAAACTAACCAGTGTCTTAATACAAATATTTGTGTTCATATAAAAGTGCTTGACAAAATTCCTTAATAGGGTTAAATCCAGTGAAAGACAATTTGATTTGATGGCCAAAAAGTTTCATTACATTTTTTTTCTTAATTGTTTTTGTCACTACTCTTCTACTTAAATAAGGTTCTAAAATCCAAAAAACAAACTCATTGACATTGAGTCAATTCTGACTCATAGCAACCCCCATTGGTTTTCTGAAGTGGTAAGTCTTTATGGAGATAGATTTCCCAGTATTCCTTAGATGGAATGGCCTTCTGGTTAGCAGTCAAGTGCCATAGACACTGCACTTCCAAACCAAAAAGAACCAAACTCACTGCTACAGACTCATCGTGGCCCCTCCTTGGGTTTCCGAGGAATTATCTCTACAGAAATAGATTGTCCAGGCTTCCTTCGGAGGAGTGGTTGGTGGGTTTGAACCATCTGCCTTCTAGCTAGAAGTCAAATGTCTTAAACACTACGCCACCAGAGTTCCCACTATACCACCAGATCTCCTTAAACAAGGTTGTTGTTCTTGTTGTTATGTGCCATCAAGCTGGTCTCAACTCAAGCGACCCCTCCTTGGGTTTCCAAGACAGTATCACTATGGAAATAGATTGCCCAACCTTCCTTCCAAGGAGTGCCTGGTGGGTTTGAACCTCCAGGCTTCTGGTTAGCCTTCAAGTGCCTTAGGCATTAAATAAACTTAGGTTTGTGAAATTGAAAAGTAAGTAATGACAATTAAATACTCATTATTTTTACCCTTTAAATGATTACAATATCATGCTTTAATATATTTTTCCTGTGACCTGATAATTTGAAGCACAGGTGGATGCTCCTTGAATGTGAGAACGGTCAGACTTTGTCTCTCCTACTTTTGTCATGTTGTTAGAGGGGATAGTTTCCTGGACAAGGACATAGTTGATAAAAGAGAGGGTCAGCAAAAAGTGGAAGACCCTCAATAAGATGGACTGACACAGTGACTGCAATGATGGACTTAAGCATAGCAAGGATTGTGAAGATGGCACTGAACTAAGAAGTCTTTTGTTCTGTTGTACATAGGGTCACTATGTGCTGGAGCTGACTCAATGGCACCTAACAACTAGTGAAAATTCCTGTTCCCATAAAAATGCTCCATACCAAAGCATACCCACATTCCCTGTTTAAAATAATAGTTATTTATTCTCATCAATATTCAGACTAGTTGAGGATCTATTGAGCTAGATTAGTTTACGAGGTGGCTTTACTTGACCTTGTTGACTCTCACATGAATTTAGAGTGAAGAAAGCATTATTTTGGTTTCAACTGATCTAGATTGGACTGAAAGCACTATTATTTCTATTCCATATGTCTTTCTTCCTTCACTAGAGAAAAATAGACAAGTAGCCATGCTCTTCTCTCAACAATTTCAGATATTCTTGAATAAATACAATAGGGCAAGCATATTTTAAGCTAAGGGAGACAAACTTATCTGTCAGTTTGTCCTACTGTGGTGATGTGTTGCTGTGAGTCTTGAGGCTGAGACACTGGTGTTTCAAACCCAGTGGGGTACACCAGTTGCACAGGTATTAGCTCAGCTTGCAGACTGAGACAGACTAGGAAGAAGGAGGAGACCATCCACTTCTCAAAGAATTGGCCAGGGAAAACCTTATGAATAGCAGAGAAACACTGTCTGATACATTACTGCACAGCTTTATGAATAGTCCAGAAACATTGTCCAATACAGAGGAGGAAGATGAGTCACTTAGCTTAGAAAGCTCTCAAAGGAGGACTGGACAAGAGCTGCATTATCAGAGTAAAATCAGCCTTACTTTTATGGATAAGATAAAACTTTTGAGACCTCCGTTTGCTGACGTGGCACCACTCAAATGGAGGAGAAACAGTGGCAAACATCCATTAATGAACGGAAGGAACATGGAATGCACGAAGTATGAATCTAGGAAAACTGGAAGTTGTCAAAAATGATATGGAACACATAAAGATCGATATCATCAGCATTATTGAGCTGAAATGGACTGGTTTTGGCCATTTTGAATCATACAACCATATGATATACTATGCTGGGAACAACAGTTTAAAGAAGAATGGCATGCCATTCATCATCACAAAGGATGTTTCAAGATCAGTCCTGAAGTACTATGCTGTCAGTGATAGGATAATATCCATTCACCTATGAGGAAGACTGTTAATACAACTATTATTCAAATTTATGCCCCAACCACCAAAAGCCAAAGATGAGGAAATTGAAGAATTTTATCAGCTTCTACAGTCTGAAATTGACCGAACTTGCAATCAGGATGTGTTAATTATCACTGGTGACTGGAATGCAAAAGTTGGAAACAAAGAAGAATTACTGGTAGTTGGAAAATTTGGCTTTGGTGACAGAAGAAATAATGCTGGAACTTCCATGGAAGAATTTTGAAAGAACAACGACTTATTCATTGCAAACACTTTTTATCAACAACACAAACAGTGGCTGTACATGTGGACTTCACCAGATGGAACACATGGGAATCAGATTGACTACATGTGTGGCAAGAGATGGTGGAAAAGCTCAATCTCTTCAGCCAAAACCAGGCCAGGAGCTGATTGTGGAACAGACCATCAACTTCTCATATGCAAGTTCTACTTGAAGTTAAAGACAATTAAAACAA
This sequence comes from Orycteropus afer afer, assembly GCF_000298275.1. Lineage (NCBI taxonomy): Eukaryota > Metazoa > Chordata > Mammalia > Tubulidentata > Orycteropodidae > Orycteropus > Orycteropus afer. The sequence continues at coordinate 174,582 of NW_006922569.1, forward strand.
GTCTATGAGAGCCAAAGTATGATCTAGAATATATCCCTCCTGAATATAAAGACCATCTAAAGAACAGATTTGATGGATTGAACACCAATGACCAGAATCCAGATGAATAGTGGGATGACATCAAGAGCATCATCCATGAAGAAAGCAAGAGGTCACTAAAAAGACAACAAAAGGAGAAGACCAAAATGGATGACAGACAAAACTCTGAAATTTGTCCTTGAGTGGAGAGTAGCTAAAGCAAATGGAAGAAATGACATGGTAAAAGAATTGAACTGAAGATTTAAAAGAGGAGATGGAGAAGACAAAGCCAATCACTATAATTAAATGTCCAAAGACCTGCAGTTAAAAAACCAAAAGGGAAGAACAGCCTCGGCATTTCTCAAGCTGAAAGAATTGAGGAAAAAAAAAAAATTAAGCCTCGAGTTGCAATATTGAAAGATTCTAAGGGCAAAACATTGAATGATGCAGGGAATATCCAAAAAAGATGGAAGGAATACCCAGACTCACTGTACCAAAAAGAACTGGTCGATCTTCATACATTTCATGAGGTGGCATATGATATAGAACTAATGGTACTGAAGGAGGAAGTCGAAGATGCATTGAAGGAATTGGCGAAGAACAAGGCTCTGGTAATTGATGGAATACCAATTATTAAGGTATTTCAACAAATGGATGCTGCACTGGAGGCAATCACTTGGTTATGCCAAGAGATTTGGAGGACAACTACCTGGCCAACTGACTCAAAGAGATCCATATTTGTACCCCTTCCAAAGAAGGGTGATCACACAGAATGTGGAAATTATCTAACAATATCATTAATATTGCACGCAAATATGATCTTACTAAAAATAATTCAAAAATGACTGCAGCAGTATATTGATAGAGAACTTACAGAGGTCCAAGCTGGATTCAGAAGAAGATGTGGAACAAGGGATATCATAGCTGTTATCAGATGGATCTTGGCTCAAGGCAAAGAATACCAGAAAATGTTAACTTGTGCTTTATTGACTATGCAAAGGCATTTGATTGTGTGGATCATGACAAATTATGGATAACATTGAGAAGAATGGGAATTCCCAAACACTTGATTGTACTCATGAGGAACCTGTACTTTGACCATGAGGCTGTCATTCAAATGGAACAAGGGGACACTGCGTGGTTTAAAATGAGGAAGGGAGTGTTTCAGGGTTGTATCCTTTCCCTACACATACTCAATCTATATGCTGAGCAAATAATCCGAGAAGCTGGACTATATGAAGAAAAATGTGGCATCAGGATTGGAGGAAGAATCATTAACAACCTGAGATATGCTGATGATACAACTTTGCTTGCTGAAAGTGAGGATGACTTGAGGCACTTACTGATGAAGATTGAGGAACACGGTCTGCAGTATGGATTACATCTCAATATAAAGAAGACAAAAATCCTCACAACTGGACCAATACGCACCATCACGATAAATGGAGAAAAGATTGAGGTTGTCAAAGAATTCATGTTGGTTGGTTCTACACAAGGTCAATGGAAGCAGCAGTCAGGACATTAGACAATGTGTAGCACTGGGCAGATCAGCTGTGAAGGAACTCTTCCAAGTTCTGAGGAGTAAAGATGTCTCCTTGAGGAGTAAGGTGTGCCTTACACAGGCCATTATATTTCCAATTGCCTTGCATGCATGTGAGAGCTGGATAATGAATAAGGAAGACCGAGGAAGAATTGATGCTTTTGAGTTGTGATGTTGGTGAAGAATGCTCATGGACTGCCAAAAGAACTAACAGGTCTGTCCTGGAGGAAGTGCAGCTGATATGCTCCTTGGAAGCAAGGATGGCCAGACTTCGTCTCACCTACTTTGGTCATGTTGTCAGAGGGGACCATTCTCTGGAGAAGGATGTCATGCTTGGTAAGGTAGAGGTCCGATGAAAGAATAGAAGATCTTTGATGAGATGGATTGACACGGTGGCTGGGACAATGGGCTCAAGTATGGCAAGGATCATGACGCTGGCACAGGATCAGGCGGTGTTTTTCTCTGCTGTGCATGGGGTCGCTATGAGTCAGAAGCAATTCAACGGCACCTAACAACAACAACATTTAAGCCTCAAGTTGCTTCATGAATAGTATCATCCTTACAGCAAGTTGCATAGATGAACTTCAAATTTAGGTGTGGGGACTATGTCATCTGTTTCATGACAAAGAAAATGAAAATATGATCCTAATATTGAGAAAGGCTAGAATGTTGGAAAATAACTTATTTTACTATACACCCAGAAGCTCAAAATATATAACTAAACAGTAGGTATGTTTACTTGTTATTCTATGTATACCTATCAAGATGTTGTCACATACATATTTTTTAGGTCCCCAGTAAGTTATATAAAGAAGACTCTAAGACCTTCTCATAAAGTTTTCCAGTAATATATCAGACAGTGTTTCATTGCTATTCATAAGATTTTCACTGGCAAATTGTTTGAGAAGTGGATGGCCTCTTCTTTTTCTGAGTCTGTCTTAGTCTTTAAGCTCCACTGAAACTGACCACCATGCGTAACCTTGCTGGCATTTGAAACACAGGTGGCATAGCCTTCAGCCTTTCAGCAACACATAAGCCAACACAATAAGACAAACTGACAGACAAATTTGTCTCTCTTAATTGTTCCAAACCACCCTGCTCACCTCCTGGTCTTCCTCAGCTGGTCAAACCACTCCATTCACTCCTGATCTCCCACAGCTGCTCCAAACCACCATTCACACCACTTCCTGGTCTGTCTCCTCCTTTATCTGCTCTGAACCACAGGACTGTAGCCACTGCAACACTTCCTGGTCTGTCTCCTCTCTCAAGATCCTCTGAAACACACAAATTGACTACTCTGTAGCAAGAAGAGATAGAAAAGCTCAATATCTCCAGCAAAAACAAGGAGATGATTGTGGAACAGACAATTAACTGTTCATATGTAAGTTCAAGTTGAAGCTGAAGACAATTAAAAGAAGTCTATGAAAGCCAAAATATGACCTTTATTATATCACTTCTGAATTTAGAGACCATCTAAATAAATTTGATGCACTGAATACCAATGACCAAAAACCAGACTAATTGTGGCATTACATCCAAAACATCACCCATGAAAAAAGCGAAAGTTCATTAAAAAGACAGGAAAGGAAGAAAAGACCAAAATGGATGTCAGAAGAGACTCTGAAACTTGCTCTTGAGTGAAGAGAAACCAAAGCAAATGGAAGAAATAACAAGATAAAAGAGCTGAACAAAAGATTTCAAAGTGCAGCCCGAGAAGACAGTCAGTTATTATAATGAAATATGAAAAGACCAGGAGTTAAAAAACCAAAATGGAAGAACATGCTCAGCATTTCTCAAGATGAAAGAACTGAAGAAAAAATTTCAAGCCTCGAATTGCAATATTGAAATATTCTATGGGCAAAATATTGAATGATGATTGTTGTTGTTGTGTGCCATCAAGTCGGACCTGACTCATAGCGACCCCTCCTTGGGTTTCTGAGGCAGAATCACTATGGAAGTAGATTGCCCAACCTTCCTTCCAAGGAGTGGCTGGTGGGTTTGAACCGCCAGCCTTCTGGTTAGCAGTCAACTGCCTTAGGTACTATGGTACCAGAGCTCCCATTGAATGATGCAGAAAACAACCAAAGAAGATGGAAGGAATGCACAGAATCATTGTACCAAAAAATGTTGGTTGACATTCATCCATTTCAGGAGGTTGCATATGAACAAGAACCAGTGGTAATGAAAGAAGAAGTTGAAGCTGCACAGAGGGAAGTGGCAAAAAAAACAGGCTTCAGGAATTGACTGAATACTCATTGAGATGTTTCAACAAGTGGATGCTGTGCTGGAGGTACTCACTCAGCTATGCCAAGAGATTTGTAAGACAGCTACCTAGCCAAGTGAGTGGAAGAGATCCATATTTGTACCCATTCTAAAGAAAAGTGATTCCACAGAATGTGGAAATTTTCAAACAATATCATTAATATCACATGAAAGTAATATCTTATGGAGAATAATTAAAAAACGATTGCAGTAATATATTGACAGAGAACTTCCAGAAATGCAAGCTGGATTCAGAAGAGGATGTGGAATGAAGGATATCATAGCTGATGTTCGATAGATCTTGGCTCAAAGCAAAGAATACCAGAAAGATGTTTACTTGTGTTTTGTTGACTATGAAAAACACATTCAAATGTGTGGATCATAACAAATTGTGGATAACATTAAGAAGAATGGTAATTCTAGAACACCTAATTGTGCTCATTTGAAACTTATACATAGCTCATGAGGTTGTCATTCAGAGATGCCCTCCATCACCACTTCTATTAAACATTGAATTGGAAGTCCTGGCCAGGGCAATAAGGCAAGAAAGAGAAATAAAGAGCTTACAAATTGTCAAAGAGGGACTAAAACTATCTCTATTTGCAGATGATATGATCCTGTACATAGAAAGTCCAAGGGACTCCAAAAAAAAAAAAAAAAAAAAACCCTATTGGGACTAATGAGAGGTTCAGCAAAGTGGCAGGATACGAGGTCAACATAAAAAAAAATCAGTAGGGATTGCCCAACCTTCCTTCCGAGGAGTAGTTGGTGGATTTGAATCGCCAGCCTTCTGGTTAGCAGTCAAGTGCCTTACTCACTATGCTACCAGAGCTCCTTAGACTAGTTAAAATTTAAGTTAATTAGCTAGAAAAGAGAAACAAAAGCTACTTCCAGATGATAGATTATTACCATATTTTAAATTCTTATAGGTTCTGTTCCTTCTTTTCTTGCAAGCAAGAAGGCAGAAATTTGAACTCCTAGGATTTTCTCAGATGTTGCCAAAGGTAATTTTTCCTCTGTAGACAGAGAAATAGGACCAGCATGATTCCAGTGAGATAAAACAGAAAAATCTATTAGGAGATTTCTGGCAAGATGGCGGACTAGGCAGAAGGATTGCAAAGACCCTCTTAAACAAAGAAAAGGGAAACTAATTAACACAGACACAGAAGATAATCTTGGACCCCTGAGCCTTGAAGGGAAGGATACAGAATTGGACTAAACCCCA
>NW_006922569.1:185797-186299 GCF_000298275.1 Orycteropus afer afer
TATGTGAACTGCTGTACGAAAAGTGAATTTACGCTGTAAATCTTCACCCAAATCAAAATAAAATTTAAAAAATAAAAAAAAATCAGTTGGATTCCTCTATACCAACAGAGTCCTCTGATAAAGAAATAAGGGAAACAATACTATTTACAATAGATACTAAAAAGGTAAAATATCTAGGAATAAACTTCACCAGAGACACAAAAACCTACACAAAGACAACTGTAAAACACTGCTACAAGAGACAAAAAGAGAACTACATAAATGGCAGAATCTACCTTGTTCATGGATAGGTAGACTGAATATTGTGAAAATGTCAATACTACCTAAAGCAGTCTACACATTTAATGGAATCCCAATTCAGATTCCAACAAATTTTTTTAAGGACATGGAAAAACTAATTACTACTTTCATATTTCTTTATATTGAGACATAATCCATACTGCAGACTGTATTCTTCAACCTTCATCAGTAGGTGCCTTAAGTCATCCTCACTTTCAGCAAG
>NW_006922569.1:186779-189464 GCF_000298275.1 Orycteropus afer afer
TCTCACCTATTTTGGTCATGTTGTAAGAAGGGACCATTCCTTGGAGAAGGATGTCATGCTTGGTAGTGTGGAGGGTCGACGAAAGAGGGGGAGGCCTTCAAGGAGATGGATTGACACGGTGGCTGCAATGATGGACTTAGGTATAGCAGGGATTGTGGGGCTGGCGCAGGATCAGGCAGTGTTTTGTTCTGCTGTGCATAGGGTTGCTATGAGTCGGAAACAACTCGACGGCACTTAATAATAACAACAATTTCATATGGAAAGGAAAGAGACCTCAAATAAGCAGAGCACTTCTCAAGAAGAAAAGCAAAGTGGGAAGTCTCACATTCCCGGATCTCAAGAAGTACTATACAGCCACAGTAGTCAAAACATTATGGTATTGGTACAATGATAGAAAGATAGACCAATGGAACAGAATCAAAAGTCCAGATATAGAGCTATCCATCTATGGAAAACTGATCTTTGATAAAGGTCCAAAATCCATTAAATTGGGAAGAGGTAGCCTGTTTAACAAATGATGCTGGCAAAACTGGATATCCACCTGTAGAAAAATAAAACAAGACACATACCACACCCCATAAACAGAAAAAAACTCAAGCTGGATCAGAGACTTAAATGTAAAACCCAAAACTATAAAATTCATCAAAGGTAAAATAGGGGAAAACCTGGGAGCCATCATTTATGGCATAAATAGACCATCAAGCATAACCCAGAATGTGCAGGAGATAGAAGAGAAGCTAGATGACTGGCACCTTTTAAAAATTAAATTCTTATGTGCATTGAAAGACTTTGTCAAAGGATAAAAAGAGAACCTACAGATTGGGAGACAATATTTGCCTATGACATATCTGATAAAGGATTTATCTTCAAAATCTATAGAAAACTTCAATACCTCAACACCAAAAAGACAAACACAAATGGGCAAAAGATTTGAACAGACACTTCACCAAAGAATATATACAGGCAGCCAACCAACACATGAGAAATTGCTTGTGATCATTAATCATTACAGGGATGCAAATCAAAACAAAAATGAGATATCATGTCACCTCAGCAATAATAGCAAAGTTCAACAGTTCAGAAAATAACAAATGTGGCGAGGATGCGGAGAGATTGGAACTCTTGTGCACTGCTGGTGAAATTGTAAAATGGTACAACCATTGTAGGAAACAATATGGTGTTTCCTTAAAAAACTGAAAATAGTAGTACCATTTGACTCAGGAATTCCATTACTAGGAATATATCCTAAAGAAGTGAGAGATAGTGCACAAATAGACATATGTACATCTTTGTTCATTGCAGCACAATTCACTACAGCAAAAAGACAGAAACAACTTAAATGCCCATCAACAGATGAGTGGATAACCAAATTATGGTACATGAACACAATGGAATACTATGCTACATTAAAGAACAATGAGGGATATGTGAATCATCTCACAACATGGATGAAACTGGAGGACATTATGCTGAGTGATATAAGTCAATTGCAGAAAGACAAGTACTGTATGAGCCCATTACTGTAAAAAGACAGAGAAGGGTTTGCTTGGGAAAGGGAACTCATTTTTTAGGTTACCCGGATGGTGAGGGAAGGGGAAGGATTAATTTTGGGATAGTTGCGGCTCACACGCTGACGTGGGTAAGGGAAGGGATATACAGAAAGGATCTGTGACCACCATGATAACACTAGGAAATGGGAGAACACGGAATTGTGCACATAAGAGATGACAGATGCTAATATCAACCAGTGTGTCCACAATACTACATTACCATTAAAACCAAACACCACACTACAGATAAAGACATAAACACCTGAGAGAATCAGATGGGGTTCAGTGAACAGGAGTATACGCTAGATCAAGGATAGATTCAGCTGAGGCTAATCTTGCACAGACACCAGTGATACAAAATACCTGTAATCCTTACAGAAACAAGAGAAGACAGACACAGAGTAATCCCTCACAGACACCCAGATACTATGGGAGAGAGTTCCAATAGATCTACTATCTCAGGATCATAGTATTGGGGGACACCAGAGTCAATTGGCACAACAAAATATATAAAAGCCTTGTTCCTCATCCTACATTGGTGGGTAGCAACTGGGGTCCAGGGCCTGGCTTTCAGCCCAATAGTTAACAACATGTACACTCAGACCATTCAGCGTGTACATTCAGACCATTCACACCAAGCACCCATACACTCTGTGGTAATACATCCCTTAGAGCAATAGACCACGGGACACTAGAGGTCCAACATTCAAATTGAGGAAATGCAGGACAAACAGGAATGCACAAACATGAGGGACACACAGGGAGGGTTGCACAGTAGGGAGGGAAAGAGACTAGGTTAAGGTTGAATATAGTAAATGGGAAGTGAAACTAAATGTACACATATCGTTGAATATAAAACAAGCTCTTAAAATTAAAATAAAATAAAACACAAAGAGAACAAGGTGATACTGCATGGTTTAAAATCAGGAAGAGAGTGTGTCAGGGCTGTATCATTTCACCATACCTGTTCAATCTGTATGCTGACCAAATAATCTGAGAAGCTGGACTATATGAAGAAGAATGTGGCATCAGAATTAGAGGGAGACTCATTAACAACCTACTATATGCAGATGGCATAATTTTGCTTGCTGAAAGTGAGGATGACTTGAAACACTTACTGATTAAGATTAAAGAC
>NW_006922569.1:207016-214416 GCF_000298275.1 Orycteropus afer afer
TACTGCCTGCAGTTTTGTTTACATCTTAATATACGAAAAACAAAAATTCTCACAACTGGACCAATAAGCAGTCATCCAGGTGAATGGGGAAAAGACTGAAGTTGTCTAAGACTTCATATTATTTGGTTTTACAATCAACAACAAATGAAAGCAGCAGTCAAGACATCAGAAGATGTATTACATTGGGCAAATCTGCTGCAAAAGACCTCTTTCAAGTGCTAAAGAACAAAGATGTCTCATTGAAGGCTAATATGCAGCTAACCCAAGCCATGGTATTTTCAATTGCCACATATGCATGTGAGAGCAGGACAATGAATAAGGAAGACTTAAGAAGAGTTTTTGCCTTTGAGTTGTGGTGTTGGGAAAGAATACTGAGAGTACCATGGACTGCTAAAAGAACTAACAAATCTACCTGGAAGAAGTACAGCCAGAACGCTCCTTGGAAGCAAGAACGGCCAGATTTTCTCTCCTGCTTTGGTCATGTTGTCAGAAGGAAATCATTCCCTGGAGAAGGATATCATGCTTGGTAAAGTGGCAAGTTGACAAAAAAAGGGAAAGACCCTCAACAAAATAAATTGACACAGTGGCTACAATGATGGTCTCAGGTATAGCAAGGATCATGAGTTTGGCACAGGAACAGGCAGAGTTTCATTCTGTTGTGCTTAGGGTCACTGTGAGTTGGAGGTGACTTGATGGCAACTAACAGCAACACAACAAGAACTTCTCTGCTAATGATGGGCCTTGATTACCTGAAACAGTGTTTCATATTGCCTTCTCTATCTTAGCTATTTTGGTTTACATAGTGACAATAATGACACACATTTTGTGACTATTTTAACAAGAGATAAAGAAAACAGGAAGATATGGCTGGGGAGAAAGAACAGTTAGTTTGTACACCATCATTTAGTAAATTAAAAATACAGTGCAGAAGGTAATAAATAATGAACAAGGAAACCATTAAAAAGGCTGGATAGTAAGAAAAGGATTTTGTGGTAGCTAGGTCTCTCTCACACACACACCCATAGACACACACACAAAATAGAAGAAAATTTCCAGTCAGAGAATTTAGAAACGGAGTACCTTATGTTGGGTGCATTGGTTGTCTAGTGCTGTTATAACAGAAATATCACAAATGGATGGCTTAAGAAACAAGAATTTATTCTTACAGTCTAAACTGAAGTCAAAGTCTAAAACTAGAAGTCATAGTGCCAGCTCTAAGGTCTGGGTGAAGGTTGCTTGACCTTGGGCTTCAGCTCTGCCTCTTTTTCCAGGTCTACTGGATCTGGAGGCTTCTCATAACCCATGAAGCTGCTGAATGCTGAGGTTGATGAACCCAACATCAGGAAGTAAAATGACACAATCTCAAGATCACCAGGCAACATGGCAAGCCACTAAAATGAAGATTCTAGCAAATGAGCAACCAGATTGCCAAAAAGCTAGAGACGTGTCCCAAAGATCCTCCTTATGTACTGGAAACATATCACATCCCAAAGACATGGCTTTCCACTGATTAATGTCTCACAGCAAATTTCACTGTGCAGGTGATTATAGTCTCATCATAGGGAATAACTACATCCATCTGCCAAGCCACTCAGAATCACAGTCCAGCCAAATTGACACACAATGTTAACTACCACGTAGGATATTTCAATGGAACTCATACACATATACAACCAAATACCTAAAGTATACTGAGTAAAGTGCACCATTAGAAATATAATAAATGCCAAAAAGGAACTACTTCTTAGTTAAGACAATTTTGCTCTATTTTTCAAATCTGTGACTGTATTTCAAATGCACTGAGTTTTTAATGGGCTCTTAAAATGGGAAGGTATATAAGACAAATGTAGAGTTGATATGTCCTTACTCTCCTAAACTTGGGGTGCCCCTTAGCTTTAGAAAAAGGGAAGAAGAAATGAATATTGAATCTGATATACAATTTAAATTTCAAATGATTAATTTGGATGAGGCTAACTTTTTAGCACTAAACATCTTCAGAAAATAAAGTCTTCCCAAGGAACAGGAGAAGGGTATTCAAAAATATATGAATAAAAGCAATGATTGGAAAAAAATCAAGCAATATCATGTTTGTATCTCTGACTATGAAAGGTCAAGTTGCATCATACTGGGTTAATCTCCTGCCAAACTCCATGAAAACTACTACCACCAAGACAAAAGGCTGAATTGCTAAAGGAAGCAAATTACATCACTCATCTGCCGCACCATATTAGCCATAATCTAAGGATTAGGCTCTCAGTTCCCGACCAGATCAGAGGAGGGACTAAAATTACCCCAACCACTTATATAGAGCTGGGGCTCAAGTTCTGGTACTTCATTATGCTATTAGATCTAGTATGAGATAATGTCAGGAAAATGTCTGGTGTTCCCTTGATGCTCAGTGAACTCTCTAAGGAGTTTAAAACTTGCTCCTGAGTAGGTAACGAAAACCTGAAAGCTTCCCCAAGGTGTAGGCAGAGACGTGAACATTTATTCAAAATAAAAACAAAGAAAATCAGGAGAGAAAGGATTTAAAAGATAAAGAAAGCAGGCTTACAAACATTGCTAGCAATTCAGTGTCCAGTGACAGTGGGCTGGAATGGATCCAAGATGATGGCTAATCCCCTCCTAATTTGTGAGGATACTTATACCTGAGTTTGAGGAATTAGGGATGCGGGCTATATGACTGAGAATAGATGGCTACGTGACTGTCTTCAGACTTGGTGGCACAGGGTCTTGTTTGGGAGGGGGCCCCAGATAGTGCCCTATGATCGACACCTGTGTATATTCTGATAAGATGCTGCCATTTAGCAAGCTTTATGGCTTAAAAGTATTCTAAGGACAAGTTAATATGTTACAGGGAAGGTGGTTAATACCTGACAGGGGGGAGCAGGGAAATATATGATAAGGAGAGGGGAAATGGCTTGTAGTTCTTACAAGCGTGACTAAACAAAATGGGATTTGAAAGCCATTTTGGGGGGTTGCTGTTACTGACCATGCACTTGGTCATACAGCTAAAATTTTACATTGTAAAAGGAAGAAACTCTACCCTAGACTCTGAAGTCCTCCTTCCATACTACCAATAACAGGGATGAGAAACAGGGACATGTCCCCATGCAATTGCATCTCTTCCTTTGTATTCCCCTTCTTGGAAGGAAGGTTGGGCAATCTATTTCCATAGTGATTAGGAGCTCTGGTAGCATAGTGGCTAAAGCACTTGACCGCTAACCAGAAGGCTGGCGGTTCAAACCCACCAGCCACTCCTTGGAAGGAAGGTTGGGCAATCCTACTTCCGTAGTGATACTGCCTCGGAAACCCAAGGAGGGGTCGCTATGAGTCGGGGCCGACTCGACGGCACATAACAACAACAACAACACTGCCTTGGAAACACAAGGAGAGGTTGCTATGAGTCGGATCCAACTTGATGGCAGTGAGGTTTTTTTTTTTTTTTTTTTTTTTTTTTTTTTTAATATTTTGCCTGGAAAAAATAATCTCTTTCTTTCCTTGCCTAACAACTTTACTTTAAGAATAAGGTAAGTCATCATTACATTCACTTAAATGTGACTCTGCTTGCCTCCCACTTCTCCACTCAAATTTGTGATTAATACTCTTTTATTTGCTTTCATTTCAATATGGGCTTGCCTCTTTCATAGCCTATATAACATTCAGTTATTAGTAGGTCTATTGGAATATTTGTGTATCTTATTATGGACTGTCTTTTCTGATTTCCATAATTTTATGTTTGACTCCAGTAAATATATTTAATACATTTATATTACTAGTGACCTGTAATGTACCTGAGATCTAGTAAAAGATTTTGTCAATATATACTGGTAAAATTCAGTGATTTAAATGTACCTTTTTTTAGCACCTACTATGTGTTAGCCACCATGCTGGGTGACTTATGTATGCTCCCACATTACCTTGCACAGCAAAACTAGTGTATTTGTAGATATTTTCAATTACATATCTGTGATCCCTGATTTCTTTCTGCTGACATATACCTTATTTTGTCTGAGTATTGTAACCTTCAAAAAAAAAAAGAACAAAATCATGGAGTCATAGTGACCTTATAGGACAGAATAAAACTATCCCATAGGATTTCCACAGTTTAAAATCTTTATGGAAGCAGACTGCCTCATCTTTCTCCTGTAGAATTGCTACTAGTGGGTTCCAACCATCAACCTTTTGGTTAGCAGCTGAGCATACTTTAACTATTGTACCACCAGAGCTCCTTGAGTATCCTAAATAGGCTGTGCTGGGCTTGCTGAATGAGCTAGGCATGATGTTAGGAACAAGAAACCTTCCTTTAAGCAAAATTCTGTTACTGTTAAATTTTCAGATATCCTTTGATATATGCCATGTCCTTAATGACTATGTTTTTACAACTGACCCTGAAAACTTGCATGTGCTCTATCTCCTGAGAAACTAACATGAAATGAATTCACAGTGACCTTCAGGAGATTATCCTGCCCGGACCTGATATTTTAAAATCTTAAGAACTGACCACCTTGATGATGCATGCTCATGATTCTTGACAAACAAATGCTGTAATGTTATATCTGAAGTTCATCCACTGGAAACTATTGCCTGTAAAGTCTGTTTTCATTCTCCTCTCTTTGGAGGGTGTTACCAATACTTTCAGTTTGATGTAGGCTGACTTGAATCATATCTACTCAACCAATATATTTGGTTACACTAATTTCTGGTATTTCTTTGTGCATTTAGAAGTTTGAAAATATCCACTACTCTCTAATCCCCACTGACATTATCAACATTAAGGTTTCAGTCCACTTGCCAGGAAATGACTTATATGTGCGATGTGAGCTAAACTTCTACATGGAGATTCATTAGTAGAACCTTTCTGTAGACTCTCTGGGAAAGATTTCCTAGACTTTATATGTAAAGCAATGAAATTAAATACTGACTCCTAGAATTTTTATGCCATGTTGAATAAACAAAGATTACTAAACTGAAGACCAGTTGGAAAACTAAATAAAGATGCAGATACAAAAAAGAGAGGATATAGGTAAACTGGTAAAGCAAATAGGTTACGTACTTAAAACAATTCTGTAACCATACTTAAATCAGGATTATTTTTTTAAACATATACAGTAATAATTTCTTATTCACTTTAAGCCATTGATCAAGTTCTTTTTTTTCTTTCTTTTTTTAAATTTTTGTGGCTAAAAAAAAAAAAAAAAAAAAAAAAAAAACCTCACTGTTGTCGAGTCAATTTGATTCATACAGACCCTTTCTTGGTTTTCCAAAAAGGATGCAGAGTTAATTACTGTACTATATTTACAAATATTTTATATGTAGGGATATTGAAGTCCACAGAATATAAGTAAATCATCTGTAATTAATGAAGCAGCAGAATAAGAATACAAATTCAAGTAGCTCTTTTCAAAAACAATGTTTTTTCCACAGCACTATAGAATTTGTGACAGAGCTCAGTGAAGTAGGCAGTGGTTGTACCATTACCAGTGTACATGATCTGCTTTTCTAAGCATAAATAATTTTATAAGATATAAGTAACAATATCATGCCTCATACATTTGTAGAAATCTATCTTATTGTATTACAGGGATATCAGTATCAAAATCAAACCCAAGTATTAATAATTAACTACCATTAATAATAAACTCAATTATTAATACTTAATAATGTATCTATTCTAATTTTTATCTAATTTATCATTTTGTTCTTTCCTTGCCTGTTATTAGATTACTTACTTAAAAAGCAGGACTTAATAGGAATAACTTTGGTAATGACCTTGCACAATATGCATAATGATGATAATGACTTACCTTGCAGTGTAGTAAGATCTCTAAAGTATATTTAATGATAACAGAGCTGATGAAAGGTACTAAAGGGATGCAGGATGTGGTGAGAATCATTCAGCCTTTGTTTATAAGGGCATTCCAAGATGTAGTTATTAAATGCATACTACTCTTACAGATAATAAGAACAGTCCTTCAGAGCAGAATAAATGAACTCCGAAAGAAAGTATTGATAAATTATTTCATATTTTATAAAGATATACATGTTAAAAAATTAAAAAAAAAATACTCATAAGAAAAGTAAAAATGTATCAAGAAGAAGTATGTAATAAAGTATGCTGGACATATCTCTTTTTCGAGCGATCATAAATCAAATACTAAAAAGAAGATCAGCCTGTTTAGTGGAAGTACATGGCAAACTGGTTATAAATTTGGGATGTATGTCAAATAAGAAAGAAATGAAAGACAATTTTACACGTAGTTAACTGTATGAAAAGGTCTGCTCCTAAGAAATGGTATTAACTCCACGGCAGTGCTTATCATGCTGTAAATGGATCATCCAGTAGGCAAAGAATTTCTATTAGACAGTTGCTGGCTCTGAACTTCCAAGCAAGAAGCAGAAATTTCATTTTCAGTATTCCCTAGAGTGTTTCTAAGTTCTATCACTTTGGTCTTGGCTCCACTGACAGTGCAGCTTTACACAGTCCTTTTGCTTTATGAAAAGCTCAAAGAGATTGTAACTGAGTACAAGAGAGGAAAAGAATTCACTTCAAAGTTATGCTCAAATTGTTTAACATTGAATCCTACCAATGAAAAATCTGTTGGTTTGAAGCTAAGTTAGCTAACTGTGGGAGTTACGTTTTTGTTTCGACTAGACTAGGCCTGGTTGAGTGGCTGGACAGCTGCATGTAGTATTCCCCATGATGAGATTGGTAATCAACTCCATGGTGGAATCTACTGTGAGCAGCTGAGTAGCTGCCTTTGGGTATGTGGTCTGCTTCCCGTACATAAGAAGCAGCTTTTGGAATAGTCTCCAGTGTATGTCACACCTGGACCCTGAATGTAGCCATGTCATTGTTCAGCAATCTGCCATGATCTGCCAACCTGGGGACTTACAAAGGACTTGATTAATGGCCTGCTGTGTGGTTTGGTAACATCGGGACTATGCCTTTTTACCTGTCAACCTTGGGCTTCTCAGCATCAGCAGCCAGCAGCTGCTGCGTGGAGAAACACCTCTAGTTCCAGTGGACCAGGAACGGGAGACAGAGCTGGACCCCAATGTTGAGGGGCTTTCACCTAGCCCATAGAGCCTGGCACTTTGAACTTGGACTTTAAAGCCTCCAAACTGTAAGAGAATAATCTCGTGTTTGTTAAGGCCATTCCATTTGTGGTATATTATTGTCAGAGCAGCACTAGGTAGCCAGAATAGTAACTAAAATAGATGAGCAGTTTGAAGTAAATGGTAGAGCTCTACAGAAACAAAGCACTTTAATTATATGAAAGAATAATTGATACATACAGACAAGTAATGGGAAATATTTTGTTGAAGCTTGACAGTGTTCAAGAAAAAATATTACAGCTAGAATAGGGACCTGAGAAAAGTCTACATCAAATTATCTA
>NW_006922569.1:214516-222757 GCF_000298275.1 Orycteropus afer afer
TGGAAACCCAACGAGAGGTCGCTATGAGTTGGGTCCAACTCGACAGCACATAACAGCAACAACATTCCTGACTTCAAAAAAAAAAAAAAAAAAAAAAAGAGCTCTGGTGGTACAGTGTTATATAACATTGGGCTGCTAATGAAAAGGTTGGCATTTCAAACCCACCAGTTACTTCATGGGAGAAAGATGAGGCAATCAGCTTCTGTGAGGATTTACAGGCTTAGAAACCCTATGAAGGGGGCAGTTTTACTCTGTCCTATTGGGTCACTGTGATTTGGACTCAAAGGCAATGGGTTTTATATTTATCAATGCCTTACACATATGAATCAGCTGGGAGAGTTTATCTTTCCTTACAGATAATGAGGAGATACAGAATGCAACAAACAATAATCTCTGTTTTATTAATTCCTGCCCTATCATAAATGCACTACCACTAATAATATGGGTATCAATTGATCTAAACAAAGTAATAAAACTGGTTAATCTTGGAAGAAGTAATGATAAATTTTAAATTTTTTTAGGATGAAATACTAAATGCCTCTTCTAAATTCCCATGAAATATTTCAGAGTGTCATAGAAGCAAACTTTCAGGTGTACTAAAGTCAATTTCCTGATGATTACATAAGAAAAACTCAATATCATATATATATATATAATTTGATTATTAAAATAATTTAATTTTAAAATAATTTTACAGGCCCAATAAATCCAAATGGAGACATGGTTTGAAACTCACCTATGCAGAATGCTTAATTTTACTTCTTCAGGAGCAAAACAAGCTGACCCTTGAAGGGAATATTTCACGTTTATAAAAAAACAACTATCTGAAGAGAACTCAATGGCATTTCATTTTTAGAGGAATAAATAACTGCTAGCACCAAAAGTGAAAACTGTGGGTTCCTTACAATAAATAGATATGAGTTGGTTACAGTAAGCCCTTACCAATAGATTCAAATAAGGCAGAATAGCCTCCTGAGTACTAGTATGATAGCAAGCATATTGAAATAATAGGACTGACAAGAACAGCTTGTTCATTACACAGAAATCATTAGAGCTGAGGCCAAAAGTTTGGTTTAATAGCAATATTAAAAGGACTTAGTAAAGTCAGTTAAGAAACGGTAACATGCAAGCACAAAAAAATAAAATAAAATAAAATAAAAACAACAAAAAAACTCACCGCCATCAAATTGATTACTATTCATAGATACCCTATATGTCAGAGTAGATCTGCCACTAACCTATAGGCTTTAAATCTTTACAGAAGCAAACTGCCTTGTCTTCCTCCCAGAGTAGCTGGTGGATTCAAACTGCCAACATTTTACTTAGCAGCTGAGTGCCTTCACCACTGTGCCACAAGAGCTCCCATGCAAGCACCACATGGCTTATTAAATGGCTTTCTGATTCTTTTGTAGCATCTTCTCTCAGTCCCTCACCCAATCAAAGAGAGAAGTGCCACATGTGTACATCCTTACATTTATATGTCAATGCCATCAGTAAACTTTCAATGGCTACAGCATGAGAATTTAATCTGTTTCGTATTGAAAAGGTAAATTTCCTAATAGGGAGTCATTTTAAGTTTCAATTAACGCAATATAATTTTGAGGAAGAACAATCAAACTTTTTTTTTTTTTCTGTGTAACTTGTAATAGTGCTGACCTTTCAACAAGAGTGCATGTTAATTTCTGTGCTTATAAATATTTAAAAGTCTTAAAACATCAGATGTAATTGGAATTGCCATTTGTTTTATTGAAAAGTGTTTATTTTACACTAAATTAAGATGATATTTAAGTTGCTGGTATAATTTGATGACTGGTAAAGAAGTCAAAGGTAATTAAAACCCATTGGATTACCACTGGAGCATTAACCTGTCCCATCTCCTCTTCAGTAAGGTATATTGATGCAGTGATAGATTTATAGGAACATTATTTTAAGGTTAGAACTACTTTTGTGGAGAAAATGGGAGTAAAAAGAAGAGAAACATCCTTCATTTATCTGTATTATTCATGATCTGAATGCTCCATTAATCATGAAACTGCTCTTCTTTTCCCCATGAAGGAAGTTAAGGGTATTCACCTTTTAAAAAATACACATTTCATGTTCTTAAGAAGTGAAATACTGACAGCTCCATAACATTTCCAAATAGCCCTATTAATGTTTCTCAACTGTAACTTATAAGAACAGAGGGGTAAGTGAGAAAAAAATAAAGTGGTCATTGCTTTATTCTCTTTTTATTATTATTGATGTATTAAAGCTTTGTTGGTGCTTTATGGAAAGTTTTCCTGATGATAACTGAAACAAAGTTTCAGTTTCATAGTTCCATAATTTCTATCAAATAGCTAGTAATGTACTTGTGAGTCCCATAATAAAATATGGAAAACAAATTTAAAAATAAATATTGTGCACAATTCAAAAAATCTAACTCACTGCCCTCGAGTCGATTCAACTCATAACAACCCCTCCTTGGGTTTACGAGGCAGTATCACTACAGAAGTAGATTGCCAAATCTTCCTTCCAAGGAGTGGCTGGTGGGTTTGAACCACTAGCTTTCTGGTTGGCAGTCAAATGCCTTAGGCAGTACACCACCATAGCTCCCATGTGCACAATTATCTAATATAATATAGCATTTGACACCACCCTTCCATTGTCAGCCAAATTTCATTGAATGTCAGTGATAGCTGTTGTTGTTAATTGCCATGAAATTGGCTCTGACTCATGGCAACATTTCTATAAGTAAAAGCAGCTTTGCTGTGTTCTGCACCATCTCCAAAATCTTTGATATATTTGAGCTCATTGTTGCGGCTATTGTATCAATCCATTCATTGACACTTTCTCTCATTTGTTCTGCTCCTCTCAATTACCAAACATGATGTTCTTTAGCAAATGAAGAGCATTAAGTCTGTAATCGTAATGTATCTTAATATTAAAGAGAATGGGTACATACTTCACGATATTCATATAATTGCCATTTCTGTTCCAATTGCAGTTGTCCCACAATAATTAAATAAATATAATATAGAAAAGCCTACCCACAAATATATAATTAAGTTTGCAGAGTCTTCTACCACTGCTTTCACTTAGAAATCAATATGTATCTTATTCTTTCAGAAGAAAGCTCTAATAATTCAAGAAAACTTGTTATTCCAAGAAATTTTCCAAACTGCTTAAAGGTAAACAAAATATATTATTTTATTACAAAGATTTCTAGAAATCATCAGATTTCCACATATACTTTTAATATTTGGGCCTCCATGTCATTATTTGGAAAATACATATTCCTGTGAGACATATTTGAAGCACATTTTAGAGCTCAAAAGTATTTTCCAAAAGTATTTTTCCCTCACCATTAAGGTGCTCTGGTGGTGTAATAGGTAAGGCATTTGCTGCTAAACAGGAGGTGGGTGGTTCAAATCCATCAGCCACTCCACAGAAGATGAGGCAGTCTCTTTCTGTAAAGATTTACCCTATGGGGATCACTACAATCAGAATTGACTGCAAGGCAGTGAGTTTGTTTTTGTTTTTGGAGTATCTGGGTTTCCATGTCCTCATTTGTAAAATGCATATTCCTATGAGACATATTTGAAGCACATTTTAAGCTCAAAAGTATTTTCCAAAGGATTTTCATCACCATTATGGAGGAACAAATGGGAGATCAAAGTGAATGGTGAGTTTGTGTTAAGAAGACCAAGATTGAAACTTTGTGTCCATTGACTATAATCTCCAGGTATGGAATGAGTGAGGTTCATATTTCAAACAATAGGCATTATTTTCCCATAAGAAAGCTATTTAGTAAGAGAAAGAATAACTGATTTAAATATAGGAACCACAAATAAATTTATTGTTTTCTTTTTTTATATTCTAAACATGATCTGTTAGCTTTTTTTAATTATTATTTTTTCCCCTAAAACAAGGGATTATTCGCAGTAAAATCTCCTTTGACTTTTCACAAAGGAGCATTTTATCTTTAACACAATAATAAGTCTTTGAAATTCAATACTTTGTTGGTGATATGCATTTCTTGAGAGAGTTAAGACAAATCATTTAAGATCAAAACGAATGGTTTAGTTGTGGCTTGCTAAAGAAAAGAGACTTCATGGCATGATTTCGAATTAAGAACATCAGATAATATCTCTGTCTAACCTATAATTCTGTTGTTGCTGTTCTTACGTGTCATGGATTCGGACCCAACTCATAGCAAACCCTCCTTGGGCTTCCGAGACGGTATCACTATGGAAGTAGATTGCCCAAACTGCCTCCCGAGGACTGGCTGGTGGGTTTGAACCTCCAGCCTCCTGGTTAGCAGTCAAGTGCCTTAGGGACTATGCTACCAGAGTTCCTACCTATAGTTCTATAATATGGTAATATTATATAGATGTTGAGTAAATTAAAAATTTCTTTATTACTAGAAGTAAACTTGCTCCTGAATAGAAAAATAATGAATCAGTCCAATAAATTAAAAACTCTTTACTTTCTTTCAACCTCTTAAAAGATTTGTTTATATTATAATATTAAATAATGTAATATCATTGTTTATAGAGTATTATGTTCCTAACAGGGAGCTCTGGTAGCCAAGTGCCTAAGGCATTTGACTGCTAACCAGAAGGCTGGTGGTTCAAACCCACCAGCCACTTCTCGGAAGGAAGACTAGGCAATCTATTTCCATACTGATACTGCCTGGAAACTCAATGAGGGGTCATAATGCGTCAGATCCGACTCCGTAGCAGTGAGATTTTTTTTTTTTTTTTTTTTATAGTGCTACTTCACTTTCAGAAAGGGCATATTGTGCCAGGTATAATAAATGTATGTTATTTAAAAAGCGAAGGATTCTATATTGCATTAGTATATGTGGGTTTGGTGAAGTACTACATATATGTTCACATATAGAGCTAAGTTGTGTTTAGAATAACATTATAAAGCTTATTATTATGAGTCCTGATAAATACTTACAATTAATTCTATAGCATGTGGATATATTTTTGGTGGAGGGTGCAGATTACTTTACAAAAGCAGAAAATTTATTCTGAGTGGTAATCAACAAACGGGTACAAAAATTCTACTACAAAATGTAGAAAAGTCTATGGGATATTGCCAATGAGTCAGATCCGACTCATAGCGACCCCTCCTTGAGTTTCCAAGGCAGTATCACTACGGAAGTAGATTGCCCAACTTTCCTTCTGAAGAGTGGCTGGAGGTTTTGAACTTCCAGCCTTCTGGTTAGCAGTCAAATGCCCTAGGCAGTATACCACCAGTTAGCTCCTAATTATTGTTGAGATTCTATAAATAATTTTTATTTTAAGATAGTGCTGTGTTTCTAATTATATTAGAAGATATCTTATTACATGCTACAGAGAACCTGCATAATTAAATGCAATAGGGTGTAATATCTGATTTTAATAACTAATGTCAGGAACTAATATGTGTTCTACATGGTACATGGCCTGTACAGCCATTGGAAGATGTGTTAACCAAAGTGGAATGTGTAATTTTACTATTGAAGTTAAAACATATTTTGTCATGTGAGACTTTCAAGGTTTTAACAAACTTATGATGAAATTGCTTTTGTATGTAATAGAATATGTTTATGCACATATTCTATGACTCAATCTATGAACGCAAGGTGTCTTATAAGTAACACCTGACATTTTAGGCCTTCCACAGTATTTTGTAAGTCAATCATTAGCCTTTGGCCTTGTTGTATCTTCTCTTAAGACCACTCAGTAGAAGTATGAAAGTACTTGGATAAAACCAGTTGTTGTTGTTGTTGTTGTGTGCTGTCAAGTTAACAATAAAACCAGTAGATAAACTATTTCCTGTGGTTAATAATGAATAAACAAAACTAAATTTCTATTTTGCATTGTTTTCTAAATCTGTAAAATGATAGAAATATGAACGGCACTATCAGGATCTGCAACTACAACAAGACTCAACAATTTTTATTTTGTTTGTTTCTCAGAGTTTGATAAAACAATCATATGGTATGTATTAGCAATATAAGGTTATAATTCTTCAAATTATTTTTTAATATCCATTTCAAATACAGTGTGGGGATATATAGCTATTCTGGCCAAAACATTTTGTCATTATTGAATAAATAATATACAATATATGTTACAATATTACAATATTATGTTTAAAAATCAGGTATTTAATTATTAATTACATATCTAAAGGCTTATTTGATGAGGATTGTATATTCAATAACAGTTTTCAGGAATATGTAGATTAAAAGTGTAAATTAGGTGCTTTTGCACTGCATAGAATTTAGATTCTCTCTCTTTCATATACCTCCAAATCATGCATATTGAAGTCTCCCAGACATTGCTCACCACTATCCATACT
Organism: Orycteropus afer afer; assembly: GCF_000298275.1. Taxonomy (NCBI): domain Eukaryota; kingdom Metazoa; phylum Chordata; class Mammalia; order Tubulidentata; family Orycteropodidae; genus Orycteropus; species Orycteropus afer. Next base: position 220,853 of record NW_006922569.1, read on the forward strand.
CTTGTGTATAGCTGTAGCCACAGAGGCAGATCTTTCCAGACCCTGCAACACAAAATGAGGAAACAACCACATTGGGAAAGCTTCAGATGATGTCTGGACCACATCATAATCCTATTACATTTTAAACTCTTGGTCAGCTATGTTTCTAATTATATTAGAAATCTTCTAAGCCGGAAATCATAGTAACACTGAGTCTAGTTTTCAGTTTTCTTGACTAAATGTCTTCCTCAATAAATAATCAATCTTTCAGTTTCTTTACTAAGATTGGAGCCTTACTTTCATCTCTAGTTTACTCATCTGAGATATTCTCCCATGAGGACTTGACATGCATTAAAGTACTTCCAAAACTAACCAGTTGTCTGCTCCACAGAAGATGTTCTTGGTTCCAAATCTAACTTGTTTCAGAAAAACATATTTCAGTGGAGAAACCTACAAATTAAGTGAGATGTTTTTGATGTCCGTCATATTCAGGTTTGTCCTGCACTTTCATCTAAGTTTTTTTTTTTTTTTCCCCAGTTCTAAATGGAACTTTAACAAATACAGTGCTGAAATTCCTAATCTCTTTTGTTTCTTACTTATTTCTACTCTTCTCTACACTTCAAATTTGTATTCATTAATCAATTTCAGTTAAAGTAAATGATTGCTTATTCTTTCTCTCTAACAATACCAGAAGCAAAATGCTTGTTAGATTATTTATTGTATAAATGAATAATGGCTAGAGACAGGCAGCATTTGCTATTACTGAAAATAGATAAACTGATTAACACTAACGGTATTTTAGTATTTTGTATCAAACAAGATCTTTAAGCTAGTAAAAAAAAAACAACAAGATAACTTTAAAATGATTTTTGTGACATATGAAAACACTTGAACATTTTGTTCTTTCTTTTATAAATATCTGTCTTCAATTGCTTTTCAAACATCTGAGGTTTTTTTTTTGTTTATAGGAATATTTTTTTCATCTTATTATTAATTTTACTTTCCTCAGACAGTGAACATGGTGCAGCTGATGTAAAAGCTAAGTTTTTATTCCTCTTAGTTTGGATTTTGATGGTACATCTGCACTACAGAAACAGAATTTTTCTTAATATGTGCCTTGTCTTCAAGACACAAATTGAGCAAATTAGATCAACATAATAATTACCTAATCAAATGTTTAATTCAACTAGCAACATATGCACACTTCTGTATCTCGTTTAAATGGGCATGCATATCTTAAAAGCACGTTCTTCCCATCATTTTTAATTAATTCATAAATTTTCTCATGTTTAATCATGGTAGGGGTTGTAGTTTATGGTCTCTCAAATGTATGGGGGAAGTCGAAACATCAATTTAGAGCTTAACTTTTGTTTTTAGGTATGAATATGTATTTCTTAGGAAACAATGATTCTTTATTTTTCTAAGTTGTTCTAATTCACACATGCAAAAAAATAAACACTTGATTTCTTACGTAACCTGCTAATATCATGATAAATTTGTTCATTTTATTAATGTCAAAGAGAATTATGAGAACAAGTAGATGGATATCAGATTTCAGTTCCAAAATTTAAAAACTTTACAAGTTTTCACTCCTGTCCTTACAATAAGAAAAGCCAAATAAACTGAAATAGTATGATTTTTCTTGGACCAATCTGAATATTATGGTCACAGGAGAAATCACCATTCTGACATCTGGAGAGATGGTGAATCTAGAGAGTCATACTCAAGATCTGTTTAACTTTAATAGAAGTTAGTAGAGCCATAAACTAATGGGGGGGGGCACAATTTGCTAGAGGTTGTGTATATAGACTAACAAGGCAGTGAGCAACCCTGTGGAGCTTATCTTAGTGTTTCTTCACACTTTCATGTTTTAACTTCAGGAAATTTATCAGATTCTCACTAGGAAGAGCCAAAAAAAAAAAAAAA
>NW_006922569.1:223157-225278 GCF_000298275.1 Orycteropus afer afer
GACATGAGACAAAGTATATGTGAACTGCTGTATGAAAAGTGAATTTACTCTGTAAATCTTCACCCAAATCAAAATAAAATTAAAAAAAAAAAGATTATAATAAGGTTTTCTTACTGCATAATTTACCATTATACCAACAAAGATCTAGCATAATAACAGAGGTTACAGATGAAAGAACTAGAAGACACAGACTCTCTCTGAAAAGGATCAAGGAAGTCTAGATTCAAGAGGGAGCATAAAAAAAGGAAAATGGAGAAATTTGAAGCCACTGGACACTATATTTTAGCAAAGACTTAACATAGCTCAACTCCAGATTACAATAAGACTTTACACTAAATATTCAATACACAAAATACTAAATATTAAATGTATTTAACATTTATTTAAATGTTAACTAAATACTGAATGTTACTTCAGCATGATTACTAGCAGCATCACATCTCCGTTCATTAAAAATATTGCAATATATGCTAAAAGTCATGAAAAACAGAAACTGCTTAAAGACAAAAAAATAGCACCAGAATCAGATTCTAATATGCCACTGATTTTAGAATTATCAGATAGAAAAATTTTAATACCTATATATGATATAGGAGCTCTGGTAGCATAATGGCTAAAGCACTTGACTGCTAACCAGAAGGCTAGCGGTTCAAACCCACCAGCCACTCCTCGGAAGGAAGGTTAGGCAATCTTACTTCCATAGTGATACTGCCTTGGAAACCCAAGGAGGGGTTGCTATGAGTCAGGGCCAACTCGACGGCACATAACAACAAAAATATATGATATGTTAAAGGTGCTAATGAAAAAGTACACAAGTATATACCATGCAAGGATAGATGGATAATGTAATCAGAGGGATGGAAACTCTAAGAAGAATCAAAAAGGAAATATTTGAAATTAAAATACTGCATCAAAAGTAAACTTTTTATAAGATCATCAATAGATTGGGAAAAGCTGAGGAAAGAATCATGAAGCATAAATATAGGTTAATGAAAACTCCTCAAACTGAAATACAAAGACAAAAAGGATAAGAATACAAAACAGAATATCCAAGATCTGTGGGTAATTTCAGAAGATGTAATATATGCATAGTTGAACATGGAAGAAAACGAGAATACAGAAGAGAAACAATATTTGAAGTAATAATTGCTGAGAAGTTTCCAAAATTAAATTCAAACACAAAACAACAGATATAGGTAGCCTAGAAAACAATAAGTAGAACGATGGAACAACAACAAAAAGGTGCATTTAGCATATCATATTTATACTTTAGAAAACCAAAGACAAAAAGAAAATCTTCAAAGACATATAAGGGGGTGGAGAAAATTTATCTATAGAAGAACAAGGATGAACTTACAGCAGATTCTTCTTCAAAAAAACAACTAAGTAAGAAGATTGGAGTGATATGTTGAAAGTGTTGAAGGAACATCAAGATTCACTCATCCAAAATTCAATTGCCAGGAAATTTATCTTCTGAAAATGAAGAAAGAAAGATACTGTCAGACTGAAAAGAAAAAAAAAAAAAAAAGCTGAGAAATTAAAAGCTATTAACCTTTCATGCAAGAAATACTACAAATACTGCTTCAAAATACTGCTTCAAGGATAATGGACAGATGCAGAAAAATAAATAAATAATAAATAAGCAAAAGCAACCAACCAAAACAAAACAAAAAGCCCAGAGAAAAGAACAATGTCAAAAAGGAACGTGATTCGATATTCAGTAGAATGGGGTTCTGGGGCATTTTCTATCACCCTTTAATCAACACAGTTGAGTCTTTGATATGGCAGAAAAGATGTGTGACCCCAATCTTCATCATGTTTTCAAGTACATATTTCTTCATATTTGGTAAAGTTCAGTAAACATAGAGAGAGGACATTCTCTATATAGAGCATTGACATTCTCTGTTGCAGGACATAGGGTTACCCATGCTTTCCTCAAGTATCTCTAAATAAATCTTAAGATTCTTGGCTGTTTAAGATCTCAGAATCAAAAGAACCTTAAAAACAAATTACGAAGGTGAAGGACTGCAGCTTAACAGAATCATGTGATTTACAACTACCTCTCGGTATTATTAAAAGGCTCAGGGAGAAAAAAAAAAAAAAAAAGATACAATTTCTCAG
>NW_006922569.1:228148-242149 GCF_000298275.1 Orycteropus afer afer
CACATCAGCAAATGAAGGTCTTGAAAGCTTTCTCTTTTCCATGTGAGTAAGGCTGGGTTTACTCAGATGTTGCAGCTCTTTCCCAGTCCTATTTTGCGAGCCTTTTAGCCTAAACGGACTATTCCAAAAAGTGCGCGGTAATGTACCAAAAAGTGTTTCTGGGCTATTCATAAGTTTTTCCCTGGCCAATTCTTTGAGAAGTGGACAGCCTCTTCCTTCTTCCTAGTCTGTCTCAGTCTAAGCTGGGCTGTTACCTGTGTACCAGGTGCATCTCTCTGGTTTTTAACCACCAGAGGCTTAGCCTCAAAACTCACGTCTACATGTCACCACAGTAGGACAAACCAACAGACAAGTTTGTCTTGCTTTTGGAGACCTCTCTTATCACCCCCACCTGGGTCCCTGTGGCTGACTGTACCTCTGTCTTGCTTCCTGTCTTTTAATCCCCTTTCTCCTGCTCTTCTGGCCTGCTGCTTCGGGCGGGCCTGAGTTTCCTCTCCTCACCTAATCCCTTCGGCTGATTGCTCTTCTCTCTGGATTCCTGGCTTTTAATCCCCTTTCTCCCGCTCTTTCTGCCTGTTACTTTGGGCGTCCCTGAGTTGTCTCTCCTCCCCTGTAACCCTGGGGCTTACTGTTTTGGGCATATGGATCTTCTTATAGGTTGCAAACCTTCTTAAAGGAAGTAATTTGGGACCAAAAATGAAATGATGAGAGCCAGCTACATGAATATCTGAGGACAAGTAGTCCAGGCAGAAAAAATCATCAGGCACAAATGTAAAGAGACTGGAAGAGAACAAAAGTTTATAGGGAGGTTTGTCAACATGGTGTCAATTGTGGAAGTAATAAGCTGACATTACCAACACCTAATTTAAGTGTTCTACTGACTTTAAGATGAAAATACACGAAAAAAAATAAACAATTTTCTAACCACATGCCACCACTTGTGTATCAGTTTGTTATGCTGCAGTGGCTTGCTTGTTGCTATGATGCTGGGAAAGTATGCCTCCAGTATTTTAAATAACAGAAGGTCACACATGATGGACAGATTTCAGTGGCGCTTCCAGTCTAAGGCAAGCTAGGAAGAATGACCTAGCAGTCTATTTCTAAAGAAGTGACAGCTGACTACTTTATGAATAAGAGTGGAACATTTTGTGATATAGTGCTAGGAGATGAACACTTCAGGTTGGAATGCACTCAAAATATGACTCGGGAAGAGATGTCTCCTCAAAGTAGAATCAATCTTAATGACATTGATGGATGGATGGAGTACTATTTCAGGATCTTCATTTAAAGTTATGGCACAACTCAACATGAGAAGAAACAGCTGCAAACATCCATTAATTATCAGAATGTGGAATGTACAAAATATAAATGTAGGAAAGTTGAACATCATCAAAAATGAAATGGAATGCATAAAATCAATATCCTAGATATTAACAAGCTAAAATGGACTTGAATTGACCATTCTGAATAGTATAGATCATATGATCTACTATGCTGGGAATCACAAATTAAAAAGGAATGATGTTGTATTCATCGTCACAAAGAATGTTTGAAGATCTATCCTCAAGTACAATGCTAGCAGTTGAAGGATAATATCCATATGCCTACAAAGAAGACCAGTTAATAATACTATTATACAAATTTACCCACAATGCATCAGTGTCAAAGGTGAAGAAATTAAAGACTTTTACCAATTTCTTTAGTCTGAAATTGATTAAACATGCAGTCAAGATGTATTGATAATTACTGGTGATTAGAATGAGAAAGTTGGAAACAAAGAAGAAGAATCTACATTTCGAAAATATGGCCTTGGTGAAAGAAATGAGGCCAGAGGCCACATGATAAAATTCAAGAACAATGACTTATTAATAACAAGTACGTATTTTCAATAATGTAAATGGTCCATTATACATGTGGACCTTGCCTGATGAAATATACAAGAATCAAACAGACTACATCTATGGAAAGAAACTATGGAGAAGATCAATATCATCAGTCAAAAGAAGACCAGTGACTGCCTGTGGAACAGACATCAATTGCTGATATAGAACTTTAAGTTGAAACTGAAGAAAATTAAAACAATTCCACCTCAGCCAAAATACAACCTTGGGTATATTCCTCCTGAATTTAGAGATCATCTGAAAGACATATTTCACACATTGAACACCAATGACCAAAGAGCAGATGAGCTGTGGGTAGACACCAAGGACACCACACACAAAGAATGAAAAATGCTTTAAAAAGATAGGAAAGAAAAGAAAACAAACAAACAAAAGACAAAAATGGATGTCTAAAGAGCTTCTGCAACTTGCTCTTAATTGTAGAGTGGCTAAAGGGAATGGAAGACATGATGAAATAAAAGAGCTGAGCAGACGATTTAAAAGGGGGACTTGAGAAGAGAAAGCATTATAATGAAATATGTTCAGACTTGGAGTTAGAAAATCAAAAGGGAGAAACACAAGCAGCACTTCTAAAATTGAAAGAATTGAATTAAAAAAAATCAAGCTTCAAATTGCAGTACTGAAACATTCTATGGGCAAAATATTGAAAAAGATAAACATCAAAAGAAGATGGAAGGAATACTCAGAGTTACTGTACTAAAAAGAATTGGTCAACATCCAACCATATCAGGAGTTAGCATAGGATCAAGAACTTACAGTATTGATGGAAGAAGTCCAAGCTGCACTGAAAGAACTGGGGAAAAATAAGACTCTAAGAATTGATGGAATACTCACTGAGAGATGCAATGCTGGAAGCACTTATTTGTCTATACCAAGAAATTTGAAAGATAGCTGTGTGGTAACCAACTGAAAAAGATCCATATTTTTGCATATTCCTAAGAAAGGAATATCAAAAGTATTATAATCCATAAAATTTTATCAAAAATATCATTAATAACAAAAAAAATAAAAGTTTGCTGAAAATATTTCAACACTGGTTTCAGCTGTACAGTGACAAAACACTGATAGAAATCCAAGCAAGCCATTTTCAGAAGAGTATGTTGAATGAAGGATATCATATGGATCTTGCCTGAAAGCAAAGAATACAAGAAAGATATTTATCTTTGTTTTAATGACTACACAAAGGCATTTGACTGGGAGGATCATAACAAATTATGAATAACATTGTGAATAATGGGAATTCCAGATGTTTCATTGAGCTCATATGGAACCTGTGGCTAGATCAAGAGGAAGTCATTGGAACAAATAAGAAGATACCTCATGGTTTATAATCAGGAAAGGTGTGCATCAGCATTGGATCCTTTCAAAATACTTATTCAACCTGTGTGTTGAGTAATAATACAAGAAGCTGAACTATAAGAAGAAAAATGTACAATCAGGATCAGAGAAAGGCTCACTAATAACCTCTGATATGCAGATGACACAAACTTCTTGCTGAAAGCAAAGAGAACTTGAATCACTTGCTGATGAAGTTCAAAGATTATAGCCTTCAGTATGGATTACACCTCAACATAAAACAAAAATACAAAAATCTTCACAACTGGACCAGTAAGCAACATAATGATAAATGGATAAAATATTGTAGTTGTCAAGGATTTCATTTTACTTGGGTCCACAATATGAAGAAAACAAAAGTCCTTAAAACTGGTCCGATAAACAGCTTCACAATAAATGGAGAAAAAAAAAAATTGAAGTTGTCAAGGACTTCATATTACTTGGTTCTACAATCAACACTAATGGAAGAAGCAGTCAAGACATCAGACAACGAATTGCATTGGGCAAATTTGCTGCAAAACACATCTTTAAAGTGATGAAGAGCAAAGATGTCTTCTTGAGGACTAAGGTGCACCTAGCTCAAGCCATGGTATTTTTAGTCACCTCTTATGTACGAGCTCTGGTAGCTTAGTGCCTAAGGCACTTGACTGCTAACTAGAAGTCTGGTGGTTCAAGCCCACCAGCCACTCCTCAGAAGGAAGGTTGGGCAATCTACTTCCATAGTGATATCACCTTGGAAACCCAAGGAGAGGTCACTATGAGTTAGGTCCAACTCGACAGCAAGCAACAACAACAACATCTTGTGCATGTGAGACAAGGACAACAAATAAGAATACTGAAGAAGACTTGACACTTTTGAGTTGTGGTGTTGAGAAGAATCCTAAGAGTGCCGTGTATTGCTAAAAGGACTATTAAATCTGCCCTGGAAGAAGTGCAGCTGGAATTCTCCTTGGAAACAAGAATGACCAGACCATCTCATCTACTTTGGTCATGTTGTAAGAAATGACAATTCTCAGGAGAAGGATGTCATTTTTGGTAAAGTGGAGGGTCAGTGAGAAAGGAGAAGGCCCTCAATGAAATGGACTGACACAGTGGCTACAATGATGGGGTTGAGTATAGCAAGGATTGTGAGGCTGGCATAAGTCCAGGCAGTGTTTCATTCTTCTGCGCATAGAGTCACTATGAGTCAGAGACCACACTGAAGCATCTAACAACAACAACAACAACAATCACCTCTCATGGAGGCAGCAGTCAAGAAGTCAGAGAACATATCGTACTGGGAAATTCTGCTGGGAAAGTGTTAAAGGGCGAAGAAGTAACTTTAAAAATGAACATGTGCCTTACCCAAGCCATGATATTTTCAATCATTTCTTATGTATGGGAAAGCTAGACACTGAATAAAGAAGAGCAAAGAAGAATTGATGCTTTTGAATTATGGTGCTGGATAAAAATATGGAATATATTATGAACTGACAGAAAAATGTGCAAATCTGTCTTCAAAAAGTATAGCCAGAATGGTCCTCAGAAAGGAGAATAGTGAGACTTTGTCTCTTGTACTATTGTCATGTTATCATGTTATCCAGAGGAGCTATTCCGTGGAGAATGATATCTTCTTGCTGGGTAAGGCAGAGTCAGCAAAAAAGAGGAGGGCTCTCAATGAGTTGGTTCGACATAGTGACAGCAACAATGGTCTCAAAACATAGCAACAATCTTGAAGATGACACATGACCAGACAGTGTTTTGTTCTGTGCACATAAGTTCACTATGAGTCAGAACTGACATGAAGGTGCCTGACAACAACAACACCAGCCACTGTGAATAGGAAAGAGTGAGGTATAATTACTCACTAGTCTCACTCTTTATTTTTTTCAGAAAACTTATACATATGGCTTAGATTTTTATTTATACTTTTAGTGACATGGTCATTGCAAAATAAACCCTAGAAAATACTAAAAACAACAGTAAAAACAAAGTTGCAAATTTCAGTTAATGGATGTTTTGCCCATGCAAAACTGATGTGGTAGGAAGGAATCATGTTGAAGAAATCTGAGGAGGAACATAGCCCTGGGAACTAACAGTGTTAGCAGGTGGACTCTGAAGAGAAGAAATTTTGCCTAGCAGTGGCAGCTCTATTTGTGGAATTCCAGCCATTTATGTCATGTTTTTCTGTGATCAGAAGAGTGGCCTGAAGGAAACTTCCATGGATAATTGCCATGAACTATGTTTAATTTAATAAAGTCACAGCTGCAGTGCTCTTCGACAGGGAAATCTCCTGAGTCTGTGTTGCTTAAGGGGTTGATATCCATAAAAATCACAGCATTTCCCTGCCTGAACATTAACTTAAAGTATCTAGAAAAATAAAAAGTTTCATGAATTGAGGAACTGAAGGCAATGCATTTGATTTAGGATTAACATTTAATAGCTGTGTGAATTATGCTATCTCCTTGGCTCAAGCTAAATATATTTCAAAATTTGAAAAGGATAAAACCTTACTATTATTAAGCATAAAGAGCTCTGGTAGTGCAGTGATTAAAACATTTGGCTCCTAACCAAATGTTTGGCAGTTCAAACCCACCAGCTCCTCTATAAGATATGGGTGAGGCAAACTGCTTCCATAAAGATTTGCAACCTTGGAAATCGGAGTCGGCAGGATCCCTGTGAGTCCTAATCACCTCGATGGCAATAGATTTGGTTTATTATTAAGCATAATCATGTTCATACCCACTGTCGTGGAGTCGGATATGACTCATAGTGATCCCTCCTTGGGTTTCTATTATGGAAGTAGATTGCCCAACCTTCCTTCCAAGAAGTGGGTGGTGGATTTGAACTGCCAGCCTTCTGGTTAGCAGTCAAATGCCTTAGGCACTACGCCACCAGAAATCCTAATTGTGTTCATAATAACCCACATATATTGATAGAAATATGCATTCTAAAAGTCAGTGCTTTACTGTATCTATGTCCATAACACCAAAAGCATTGCCTGGGACAGAGCAAGCATAAAATATTTGTTAATTAAATGAATGAATGTAAGAAGTGTAGAGAGATCAATTAAATATACATAGAGAAGTTTTGCATTTAGTTATGCTTATTCAGTCAACATTCAACGATGAAAACTCAAAATCAAGCTCTTTGCCATAGAGTTTATTCCAAATCATAGGAACTCCATGTGTTTCAGAGTAGAACTGCTCTGTAGGGTTTTCTTGGCTATAATCTTTATGGAAGCAAAATGGCAGGGCTTTCTTCTGTAGCACTGCTTGGTGGGTTCAAACTGCCAACATTTAACTTTGCAGTGATGGCAAACTGCTTTTGCCATACAGGGACTTCTATTATAAGATCACTGAGAAATGATGCTATATTTAAAGGGACAAAAGCATACATCTACTTAGATGCAGTAAAATGTTAAGTTTTGAAAAATCACAGTAAAATAAAAGTATGCAAGGAAAATTTGCTGTAGAGAGAGTACAGCAAATGCAAAAACAATGAATGGAAGACAATATATCCTCCTGAGTTGATTTGGGTTTCTTTTTCCTTTTGTCACTTTGAAAAAATTTGTCTAAGAAATTTGAATAGCAGATAGTTTAGGAAACTTAGACTTCTTTGTCTAAAAAGAAAGCTGAATTTAACTCTAGAAAGAAGTTGGCAGAGGTATTTCATCCATTACAAACATTATATTATCATCAGATCTAGTCAAAAGCATTTCTTCCCAAGATTGCTAAGATTCAAAACTAGTTATTGTAAGCTACAATCACTGATTTCGATAGACAGCAAAGAAGAAGAGGGCAATCCAGTATGGAAGAATTAAAAAGAAATCCTTATAGATAGAAAAACAGGGTAAAGTTCGCAGAAAGAAAACTACGAATTTTCTACTGTATCTGTCCACTTCAAAGGTAATTGCGAGAATTGTATAAGAGACAGGCAAGATAAGTGGTCACATAGTAGGTAGATAGTTTTATAGTTTGTTCAGTAGTTTATTAATATTTGGGAAGCAGGAGATAGTCATTATTTATTGATTTATTGCTTCTTTCATATTAATTTGAAGTATGGAGAAACAAGAAGCAAGAATAGTTACAGGAGTTCATGGCAGTTGTTTATGTTAGCCTATATATTATTAATTACAAATTATAATCAATAAATTATACTGAATAGACTAAACATTTCTTAAACATGAAGTTACCATAGATTCTGATTTTGATAAAATATTAATCTCATTGCTAACAAAATGATTGATGTAGTAAAGGATTCCAGTTAAGTACGTTGTTGTGGTGGTGGTTGTTACATGTCATTGAGTATATCCTGACTCACAGAGACCCTACATAAAATAGAGGAAAGCAGTGCCTGTTCCTGTGCTATCTTCACAATACTGGCAATGTTTGAGCCTACCCTTGCAGCCATTGTGTCAATCCATCTCATTGAGGATCTTCTCCTCCTCTGATCCTTCACTTTACCAAGCTTGATAACCTTCTCCAGGGATTTGTCCTTTATGACCACATAACAAAAGCAGGTGAGACAAAGTCAAGCCATTCTTCCTTCTAAGGAACATTCTAGATGCACTTCTTCGAGGATAGATTTGTTGTTCTTCTGGCAGTCCATGACTTTTTCATATTATTTGCTGTCTTAGGCTGGGTTCTCTAGAGAAGAAAAACTAATAAAGCTTATACGTATATAGAGAGAAACTTATCTTAGGAAAATTCCTCACACAGATATACAGGCTGGCAAGTCCCAAGTCCCCAGATCAAACATAGAGCTGGAGGCTTTTCCCAACTCATGCAGCTGTAGGAACTGAGAGCCTCAAGATTGGGAGGCAGTCAAACAGCCTGCTGACTTCAGCAGATGACGAATTCAAGATCAACAAGCAAAATGGTGGATTGTTGATTCACAGGACAGTAGTGGGCAGAACGACAGGATCCAGATCCACAGAAGGTTCCTGAATTTTCCCAGTTTATATGTTGGAAGCAGGCCATATCCCTAAGGAAACTCCCTTTCAACTAACTGGCTGCTCTAAACATATACATCAGATCTCATAGTAAGAACAACCACAGTACAATGCTTAAACCACTCAGAATCATGGTCCAGGCAAGCTGACACACAACTCCAATTATCAAATTTGCCAACACCACAATTCAAAGACATCAATTATTTGGTCTTTATTCATTGTACAGGTTTCCCATGCATTGGAGGCTATTGAAAATGCCATGGTATGTGTTAGGCATACCTTAGTATTTGAAATGACATTTTTGCTCTTCAACACTATGTACAGGACTTTCACAGCAAGCTAGCCCAGTACAATAAGTCATCTGATGTTTTGACTGTTGTTTCCATGGGTGCCGATTGTGGATCAAAGTAAAAAAAAAAAGGCAACTTCAATCTTTTCTCCATTTACCATGTTGCTACTTACTGGTCCAGTTGTGAAGATTTTTGTTTTCTTTATGTTGAGGTGTAATCCTTACTGCAGACTGTGGTCTTTAATCTTCATCAGTAAGTATTTCAAGTCCTCTTCACTGCTGAAAGTGAAAAGGGCTTGAAATACTGATGAAGATTAAAGACCACAGTCTGCAATAAGGATTACACCTCAACTCTCTTCTTCAAATTCAGCTAGGAGCTCTGGTAGCATACTGCCTAAGTCATTAACTGCTAACTAGAAGGCTGACAGTTCAAACCAACCAGCCACTCCTTGGAAGGAAGATTGGGCAACCTACTTCCGTAGTGATATACCTTCAGAAACCCAAGGATGAGTTACAATGAGCCAGATCCGACTTCACGGCAATGAGTTTGGTTTTTGGTTTGCTCATTTTCAGAAAGAAAGGTTGTGTCATCAGGTTATTGCAGGTTGTTAATGAATCTACGTCCAATCCTGATGCCATGTTCTTCTTCATGTAGTCCAGCTTCTTCGATTGTTTGCTCAGCAAACAAATTAGTAAGGTGAAAGGATACAACCAAGATTCCTGAAGTATGCCCTTGTTCTGTGTGAACAAGAGCCTCTTGGTCTATATACAAGTTCCTCATGAGCAGAGTTAAGTCTTCTGAAACTCCCATTCTTTGTAACATATCCATACTTTGTTATGATCTGCACAGTTGAATGACTTTGTATAATCAATAAAACACAGCTAGTCATTGTAGCATAGTGCCTATAGCATTTGACTGCTAACCAGAAGACTGGCAGTTCAAATCCACGAGCCACTCTTTGGAAGAAAGATGGGGCAATCTACTTTCATAGTGATACTGCCTCAGAAGCCCAACGAGGGTTGCTATGAGTCGGGTCCAACTCGACGGCACATAACAACAACAACAACAGTCATCTTTCTGGTATTCTTGCTTTCAGCTAAGATCCACCTAACATTAGCAATGATACCCCTTGTTCCACATCCTCTTCGGAATCCAGCTTGCATTTCTGTAAATTTCATGTCAATATACTGCTGCAAGCATTTTTTAATTATCTTCAGCAAAATTTTACTTGTGTGTGATATTAATGATATTGTATGATAATTTTCACATTCTGTTAGATTACCTTTCTTTGGAATGGCAAAATATGGATCTCTTCCAGTTGGTTGGCCAGGTAGCTGTCTTCCAAATTTCCTGACACAGAGAAGAAAGCCCCTCCAGTGCTGCATCCCTGTGTTGGAATATTTCAATGGTTATTCTGTCAATTCTTAGAGCCTTGTTCTTGCCAATTCCTTCAGTGAAAATTGGAATTCTTCCTTTAGTGCCATTGGTTCTTGATCATATACCACCTCCTAAAATGATTGAATGTTTACCAATTCTTTTTTGGAACAGTGACTGTGTATTCCTTCCATCTTCTTTGCTGCTCCCTGCATCATTCTTTTTTTTTTTTTTCCCCCCATAGAAACCTTCAGTATTGAAATTTGAGGCTCTAACTTTTCTTCAGTTCTTTCAGCTTCTGAAATTTGCAACATGTTCTTCCCTTTTGATTTGCTAACTCCAGGTCTTGGCACATTTCCTTATAGTACTTTACTTTGTCTTCTCAACCTGTTTCTTGAAAACTTCTCTTCAGTTTTTATTATTATTATTATTATTATTATTATTATTTCAGCATTTCTTCCATTCACCAAGTTTCAGAATCCTTTGATATCTCTTTTGGTATTTTCTTCCTTTCCAGTCTTTTTAATGACAGTTTGTTTTCTTCATATATGATGCTCTTGATGTCTTCCCAGAACTCATCTGTTCTTTGGTCATTGGTGTTCAATGTATCAAATCTATTCTTCAAATGGTCTCTAAATTCAGGTGGGATACATTCAAGGTCATATTTTGGCTCTTGTGGATTTATTTTAATTTTCTTCAGCTTCAAATTGAACTTGCATATGAGCAATTGACAGTCTGTTCCACAGACAGCTCCTGGTACTGTTTGACTGATGATATTGAGTGTCTCTGCTGCCTCTTTCCACAGGTGTAGTCAATTTGATTCTTTGTATTCCATCTGGCCAGGTCCACGTGTATAGCAGCCATTTATGTTGTTGAAAAAAGGCATTTACAATGAATAAATTGTTGGTCTTGCAAAATTCTATCATGTGATCTCCAGAGTCATTTCTATCACCAAGACCATATTTTCCAACTGCTGATTGTTCTTCTTGGTTTCTAAGTATCACATTCCAATCACCAGTTATTATCAATACATTTTGATTACATGTTTGGTCAATTTCAGACTACAGAAGTTGGTAAAAATCTTAACTGGTATAATTTATCCAATTTTTATTCCATTATTAATTAGATTTGTACCCCTTGTTCATTACTACCTACCATTCATAGGGTAGCTAGTGCATAATAATACTCTTAGGGGGATATCAAAATGTAAAAATGATTTATCTATGTTAAAGTACAGAATGCATCAGAACAATGATAGATCAAATTGGATGAAATAAATAGATTGGATTAGCATTAAGGATATCTTCAATAATGATATTTTCCTTAAATAGGGAGGAAGCAGATATCACTGCTGAACCTGAAGATGAAAAAGCAAGAGTCAGAAGATGTTTTACATGCTCATCCATAAATGTTCTAGGTGAGAAAGAACCTTGTCTAAACAGATTTTCAATACAGGAGCTCTGGTAGGATTTCAATAGGATTGCCTCACTATTTTTAGTGTGAGGTTAAAGTGTCATACTATGTTTGATTGAAACAATTAAGAAAAAAAAAAAAAAACTGTTGAACTACCTTTAACCCCATTATATGCTCAAGGAGCTAGCTTTTGACTAAGTTTCAGTGATGACTGTACTCATATTACAGTTATAATTTCTTTTTCATATTATACATAAGTCAACTAAAACTGCTTACTGTAAGTTACCAAAACAAAAACCAGTTCTTTTGACTAGATCCTAACTCATAGTGACCACTTGTGCTTCTGAGCAGAATTGTGCTCCACAGGGTTTTCAATGGCTGTGATCTCTTGGAAACAGATTACCAGTCCTTTCATTCAAGACAACTCTGGGTGGATTTCAATCAATACACTTTTGCTTAGTAACAGAGTGTTCAAGTATTTGCATCATCCAGAGACTCCTAGGTAGGTGATATGATAAAGTGGTTTTCCTTAACATTTGCTGTGTGTCCCAGGAACCCAGGATAAATGTCCAAATGAACTGCCCAATGAATTTCCCCTGATGACAAAATTCTACCTCTTCACATGCCAAACATAGTCTACTTTGAACTCTTCTGGCTTTCTCAAAGCATAATTCTGAATTTATTATGACCAGAATTTTCTAAACTGTTATTAATAATAAAATGATTTTAGTAGACCATTTTTTATTTTTTCATTTCTCTATTATTTTTTACATTGTATTTGGAAGTTGACTGTAGTCAATGATCTATAATTGACAGTAATTTGTCTGTATTAGCAAATTAAGCCCAACCAATGTACCTGAAAATAGAAATTATAGAAAACTTCATTCCTACCAGATTTGTATCACTCTACTGTTTGCTTTTAGTTTTTATAGCACTTGGAACTGGGAGGTCTGGTGACTTAGTGCCTAAGACATTTGACTGCTAACCAGAAGGCTGGTGGTTCCAACCCACCAGTCACTCCTCAGAAGGAAGGTTGTGCAATCTACTTCCATAGTGATAATGCCTCCGAAACGCAAAGAAGGGTCGCTGTAAGTCGGATCCTATTTGACGACAGTGCATTCCTTGTTTCATTGTGTCTGTAACTGAACTCCACAAACCACAGCTCAGTCAACTTTTCTTACTAATAAGGTAGAAGTGCAACCTTGGAATGCTCCTTAGAAGCTAGAATTGCCAGATTTTGTCTCACTTACTTTGGCCATGTTGTCACAAGGGACCATTCCCTGGAGAAGAATGTTATGCTTGGTAAGGTGGAGGGCCAACAAAAGAGGGGAAGGCCCTCAACGAGATGGATTGACACAGTGGCAGTGGTGATGGGCTCAAGTATAGCAGACATTGCAGAGCTGGCAGGGGACCCAGCAGTGTTTCATTCTGCTGTGCATAGGATCACTATGAGTTGGAGATGACTCAAAGTCACCTAACAACAACAATTAATAGGGACAAGCATAATTGTACAGTGATACAATTGCCATTGTTGAACAAACATCTAAAGTGGTATGACTCAAGTAATAACTTACAGAGAAAGGTGTGAAATAAACCTGTGACATTACCTTATTTTAAAGTGGAAAAAAAAAGAAAAAAAAACCCACCATGATTTATCCCCTTGTGAATTATGAGAAGGAGTAAAAATATATTCAAACTAATTGTTCATGTTTCTTTTTTATGAATTTTTAACCATGTTAAGTTGGGGGTTAAAATTTCTAACATGACTCCAATTTTCCTTGAATTTATTCAGACTGTTCTAGTATATCACTATAAGCATTTGCACTGTATAAATTTTCATAATATAATCTTCTCTTCCTTATTTATGTGTCTTCAGGGTTCCTTCAGAACTCAAAATCCAGACAAATAAAACCTAAATATGTCATTCTGACTTTAGCTGTCTTTATTAGTTCTGTATGAACAACTCACACATATTTCAGGTTTTTTTTTTTTTTTTTTGATGGGTGAAGTCATTTATTCTCACTTGCCATAATTCTTCTCAGAATATTTGAGATTGTTTTCTATCATATCACTTCTTATAAAGATTTTTCTTTACAATTATGAACAAAGTTGACTCAAAATTATTATATTTACAAAAACACACTTAGACATAACATAAAAATGAATAACTCTATGCTTTAAAAAGAGATCACTGATTATATATTGCAAAGACGGCAAGGAGGCCACATGTTCTGACCTCCTCTAATCCCACAAGAGGAAGACAGAATTACTATCAATAGCCCAAGGCCTATTCCTGAGAGGCCAGACATGCTGCCTCTCTCCAGCCCTTTCACCAACCGTTCCTCCCAAAGCACCCACCACCTCTCTCCTGGGTTCGATAATTCGCTGCAATGACCACACAGAACTCACAGATTATGGGGTTTATTAGGGAAGCACCACAGGCTACAATTCAAGTTCAGGGAAAATGCTCAGTCTCTCTCTCCCAGCCCCCTGTCCCTCAGCCAACAGTCTCTCACAGTCTTTTTCCCAGCAGTGCTGGTCCCTTGGTGTCTCACTCAGCAATGTGTGTCTCTTGTGTCTCTTTCCCAGCAATGCATGTATCAGGAGCCCATGTCTTTTTCAGCAACACGTCTTCCTCAACCAGCAATCAGAGAGAGTTCTGCCTCTAGGAGGCCTCCTTTTGAGCCCGGCAGGGTGGTCAAACTAGCCAATTATAGCATTAGAACTCTAAGCACCTGAGAGAGAGTGGGCACCT
>NW_006922569.1:242617-249058 GCF_000298275.1 Orycteropus afer afer
TAGGCTCACAATTCATTACATTTCAGACCAGCCAGCCCTTCCTCTCATCCCCAGCCTCTGGGCCTAGGTCAAAGAGTACCAAACTCAGCCTGTTTCTTCTTTGCTGCACTTCCCCCATTTCCACTCAGGTGGATCCAGGTGGTCACAAGCAAGTAACATACAAGTCTACTACTCAGTGGCTTCCTTTAACTTTCAGTCCTGGAAGGGGTTTCTCTCATGGACCATGACTTTCCTGCCTTGATGGACCCAAGGCCTATCTGCTTGCTTGAAATTCAAAAAGCCAAACAGTCATTTTTTATTTTTTTCTCTTCAGGTCCTCTCTTCAAATGCAAATCTTCCCTTCCCTCAGGAGTACTGGGTGGGGCTCAGGTTTTCTACCTAAACTCCTAGTATGGGCTCTACACACAGGGCTTAAAACAAAAGCCTGTGCTTCTCTGGGCAAATTCTATTTCCCCTTTTTAACATATCCAGTCATGTATTGGCTGAAGGTAGACTTACACGCTCTCTGTTACCCACATACCATAATCATTTCTAATGTACAAGCAGGTAAGAGAACATTCAATAGCCATAGTAAATTCAAATAAACACATAATCCAAAACACATAATCCTTTTAAAGACATTCCAGGTTCATCTCTTCACCTTGATTACCATCCCATTCTATGTCTATGGCCTTGGGCCTTTGGCTGGGTGTAACCAAAAGCCCTAGCCTCTGGATCAATTACCTACTTTAAGAGGTAACACCAAAGAAAGTAACCATTTAAGAATCCAAAGGTTCACTTTCCAGGCCCCTTCCTTCTTTATTTTACAAAGTCTGATGCTTCTATAAGTCTGGAGCCACTGCAACGAATCCCACTTCTGACACCAACTGCAAAAAAAGGCAAGGAGGCCACATGTTCTGACCTCCTCTAATCCCACAAGAGGAAGACAGAATTACTATCAATAGCCCAAGGCCTATTCCTGAGAGGCCAAACATGCTGTCTCTCTCCAGCCCTTTCACCAACCATTCTTCCCAAAGCACCCACCACCTCTCTCCTGGGTTCAATAATTCACTGCAATGGCCACACAGAACTCACAGATTATGGGGTCTATTAGGGAAACACCACAGGCTACAATTCAAGTTCAGGGAAAATGCTCAGTCTCTCTCTCCCAGCCCCCTGTCCCTCAGCCAACATTCTCTCACAGTCTCTTTCCCAGCAGTGCTGGTCTCTCGGTGTCTCACTCAGCAATGCATGTCTCTTGCGTCTCTTTCCCAGCAACGTGTGTCTCAGGAGCCCGTGTCTCTTTCAGCAGCACGTCTTCCTCAACCAGCAATCAGAGAGAGTTCTGCCTCTAGGAGGCCTCCTTTTGAGCCTGGCAGGGTGGTCAAACTAGCCAATTATAGCATCAGAACTCTAAGCACCTGAGAGAGAGTGGGCACCTCCCAGAACATTGTTTTGTGTCACTCCCAACAGAAATACTCCAGGTGGACACCTTCAGCAATCAGGAGCTCCTCAGTTGCTCATAGCAAATCCCACCTTGGAGTTTACAAAGACCTATGGGTAGAAAAGCCACACAAAGTAATTTACTATACCACATATATTTATATTTCAAATAGTAATCTTTAAAAAATGTATGAATGGGGTGTATTGGTTATGTTAGGTAAAATTTAGGGAAAGATCTGATTCATATCAATATGAACCAATAGTTAAATCTAGAATATGTCTTATTAAGTTAGAAAATTAATGGTATTTAAAAACTGAAATAATCAATATATTTCAGCTCATATTAATGTAAGGCAACTTTCAAACTGCATTTATTAAGAAGCCTTGCTTTCACTGTTTATTATAATTGTTTGTCATATCTCTCAAATGAATTCCAAGATTTTTCAATATACTGATATCTGATCACTTTCTTTTTTCATGAAGAATAATTTGCTTGACTATTTCCTAAGTTTACAACTGCATTATGTACATAATTTCATGTTTTTCAAAGATTCCATAATTTATGAGGCAAAAAGATTGAGTAGTACTTAGTTCATGATCTTTCAAATTCACAGCAAACATATCACAAATTTGAATGAATTCACATTAGAATCTTACGGATATATGAATTTTATGTAAGATTATGATTGAGGTTCAGATATGTCTCCCTCAAAATACAATGGTCTTCATGTCCAATTATCTGTAATTAAATAATGAAAATAACTACCTTTAAATGAGACATACATTTCCATGTTCATTTATTTTTTAATTAGTAAATGCCACTTGGGATCATTTCTTCTCACATGTAAGGGAAGAATCATAAATCAAACTCTATAAGTATCCTCAATTCACTTTTTAAAACAATTTTTTTTAAATAAATGTATTGTAATTTGGGTGATAGTTTCAGAGCAAATTTGTTTTCCTTTCAACGGTTCATATACATTTTGCTTTATGAAATTTATTTCAGTCCCCACAATATGACAGCTTTCTTCCTACTTCCTCTCTGTAGTTACCTATTTCCTGTGTCCTTCTTCCCTATGTATCCCTGCCTTCTTAGCTTTCTCCCTATCTAGATGCTGCCCTTCTGATCTCCTCCAATGGCTGATCATTCTAAGAAACACCCCCCTAAGTGTAATTGTTCACTTCATGGGCTTGTCTATTGTTACTATCCTCAATTCACTTTAAAATATTAGGCACATCATTTTAAGTCCTTAAATTGTGCAGACATAAATATCACATGGAATTTCTCTAAGATTTTATTTTATATTTTTTACAAATAATTTTCAATATATTTGTCTAGCAATAACCATCCAGCCTTGATACATTCAAATGGAGTGATACCAACAGAAATCATATATAAATTGGAACTTTAATATATTAAATTCTTTCTATAAAGAATGTATCAAAATTTATATTTTCTCCCAAATTTAATCAACAGTGCCACCAGGTGGTTACATAATGTAGGAAAGGGATTTTATTGTTAAAAAAATCAATATATATACATATATATTTTAAATAAGGTTGATAGGGCTTATATTTCACAACAAAGCAGAGCTAACTATGTGAGAATTCTTAATTTTACTGGAAAGTAATCTAAAGTTGTTTCTTTCTTTTCTTTTCTTTTTTTATGCCAACTGTTATTTCTAAAATAAAAATAAATAAATAAAATAAAATAAAAAAATACCTCACTGCCGTTGAATTGGATCTGACTCATTGCAAGCCCTCCTTGGATTTCTGAGGCAGTATCACTATGGAAGTAGATTGCCTAACCTTCATTCTGAGGATTGGCTGGTGAGTTTGAACTGCCAGCCTTCTGGTTAGTAGTCAAATGCCTTAGGCACTACATCCCCAGAGCTCCTTATTTCTATATAGCAGATATTAAATGTTATGTAGTATGTGATTAATTCTTCATGTATTCTTAACAGATACCTGGTAAACTGTATAATCCTAATTTGTAGCATGTAATTTCTGCTTCATTAGTAAGCAAAAATTGTTATTTTTCATTGTGCATGTTTGAACAATACATAGATGCTAATAGTTCAGAGAGGTCTAATGAAAAATGCATGTAATGTATAAGTAGTAATGTATTATTAAGTTATTCATCTTACTGATACTTATGCCACAGTGTACCTTCATAAACAGCAATGATATTTTTTTCCTTTTTTTTTTTTTTTAATTGTGATTTGGGTGAAAATTTACAGAGCAAATTCACTATCCGTACAGCTACTCACATACACTTTGTCTCATGACATTGACCACAGTTTACCATAATGCAACAGCTCCCCTCTCACTTCCTCCCCATAGTTACCTCTTCCCTGAACAGCAATGATTTTTAAATGTAGTATGTATTACGGATTTCTCTGGATGAATAGCTGCTTTATCATTTTTTTAATCAGTATTTATAATTGTTTGTGAGCAACTCTATGGAGAGGCCCACATGGTCAGAAACTAATATCACTAGTCAATACCCACTAAAGCCTGGGACCTGCCACCAGCCATGTGATTCAGCTTGGAAATGGAGCCTGCTCATTTGACAGATGTCTGCAGTCCCAGCTAACAGCTGAAATGCAAACCTGTGAAGGATACTGAGAGGCAGCCAGCTAAATTTCATTCAAATTCTTAATCCCAGAAACTGTGAAATAATTAACATTTGTTGTTTGAAGGTAGTAATCTGGAGAGAATTTGTTAAACAGAATTAGATAAGTGATACACTCATTTACTGATGAGTGACAATGAGATCATCAAGTCTACACAATAGCCTAAAGGACTGGCTGAGACTCTGGCTTTCTTCTCATATAGCACAAGTCAGAATTGCAGAGTTGATAACAAATTATGAGTTAGACTTTGATCAGTGAGAGGCCTAAGAAGGGGAGGGGCCAATGAAGAATACATTTCTTATGATTCATTGCATCATTCTGCCCCCTCCATCTCTAAAAAGACGATTCCATATATGATAGGTACACATGGACTGCCTTCAGAAGTCCCCAAAGTGGAGCAATCAACTGTTTTATTAAAAATGTGGCCAGGTTGGTAATGCACCTTCTAATATTTGCTTTCTTGCTTTCCAGCCTCTTTTCCCTCTGGCTTGGCTAACATTTATATACCTCAATAAAACTTTGGCCCATAAGCTTTTGCCTGAGGGAGTCTTTTTTCAGGAAACCACTCTGCAGCAACTATATTCCTTATTATCCTTTTCAAATAAAAGTTCATGTGGAAATCCATCCATACCTAATAATAATTGTCCTTCAACTTGCGACAAAATTATATTTAACTCAATTTTCAACTTTTCTATAAGAGAACTATAAGGAGTGTATATTATGTCTGTTTTTCCCTTAAAATATTTGGAAGTATAGTTCTAAATATTTAGAGTTATATGGCAATGTGGTGTGAGAATATTATGACTTTTGACATAGTTATTTTGAAATAGAACCAATACAATCTGAAGACCGAAGTTAGATGTTAAGAAAATGATGCACCAGATGGATACCTGTCTATACACATAATGGACAAGAATATCTACTGAGATTTTGAGGATGAGATGCTTAAGAAGTAATATGCCAGGTTCTGGGTTTAAGTTTCAAAGTGAATAATAGTTGGCAACATCTCTGATGCATGACATGTTTATATGACAGAATACCAATTATTGCTTTCTTTATTTCTATATTATATGTTGGCTATTCTAACTCAACAGTAACTAAGTCATATAAAAAGTTATACGAAGGAAAACTTTAGTAACAAAAGCAACCATATCTCAAGTTTCAGGAAACAAGAGAATATTAGATAAAAGATATGTGATTTTTCATCAGCAGCCACTGAATTACATTGAATTATTAAAATGTATTGGTGAGAAACAAATTAAAGAAGAGTCGAAGGACAAAGAGAGAGGATGACCTAAACATTTACAGTGGTGTTGGATGTGGCATAAAGGACATGAAATATCTATGGTCTTGATCCTCAGGCGTATTGGAGACTTAGCAAAGGATACGTTATTCCTAACAGAAACAATCTGTAAGAGAACTCATGAAAATTTACTCAAGCAAATTAACAATTTGAATTTGTGAATGATTTACAGGAGTCAGGGTTAATGAGATTATTATACTAAACTGAATCTTAATTACAATAATATAAAACAGCATTATATAGATTTAATTATATTAATAATAGGCTTCTAAGACATACTCTAAAAGTGATATTAACAATTTCTAAGCAAATTTGTTGGCAAATATGAACTAATCTTTTATTTGTATTTTTAATTTTTTTTTTGGGGGGGGGGTTTGGGTGAAGATTTATAAAGCAAATTCACTTTCCATACAGCAATTCACATATACTTTGTCTCATGTCATTGACCACAATTTACACAATGCAACAGCTCCCCTCTCACTTCCTCCCCATAGTTACCTCTTCCCAGTGTCCATCCCTCCATACTCTCCTGCCCCCTGAGCTGTCTCTATGTGCATAAGCAGCCCTTCCTTCTCCCATGATTGTTCCCTCTAGGGCGTGTGTCTACTTGAGGTAAATGTTTAACTCACATGCCTGTACTTTGTTTAGCTGGAAACCACAGGTGTGGGTTCAATTCTAGACCTGAAGGGCAGCTAGGGGCCATAGTCTCAGTGGTTCCCACCTTCTTTTTTTTTTTTTTTTCTTCCAAATGATTTTGAGTTTCGTTCCACATTGTTCTCCCTCTCTATCCAGGATCTCCTACATCCCTTCGAAGTGAATGACAGTGGTAGCCGGGCACCATCTAATTCTTCTGGTCTCATAGTTGTATAGGTTGCAGATCGGATGGTGTAGCAGTTGCTAGGACTGATTGTTTCCATTAATTTTGGTTTTTTCCTTTCTTCTTTGTTCTTGATGAGGAGAGACCCATCGTTGCATCTAGATGGTGGCTTGCTAGCTTTTAAGATCCCAGTCGCTACTCGCCAAAGTAGGAGGTGGAACAATGTTTTGTATAGTATGTTATGCCAATTGAGCTTGATGTCC
>NW_006922569.1:249361-249952 GCF_000298275.1 Orycteropus afer afer
GCCATATTGGTCACTCACATTTGGTACATTGCCCTTCTCTTCACCCAAATCAATATTTATCTCTATCTATCTAACAATGTTCCCTCCCCTCCCCTTCCACCCCTGGTAACCAACAAAGAACATTTCCTTCAATAGGTAAACCTTTCCTTAACTTTTACAATAATGGACTAATATAATATTTGTCCTTTTGTGATTTACTTATTTCACTCAGCAAAATGTACTCCAAGTACATCCACATTATGTGCTGTTTCGCAGATTCTACATTATTTTTAAGCATTGCATAGTATTCCATTGTGTGTATGTACCATAGTTTGGTTAGCCAATCCTTAGTTGATGGACGTCTAGGTTGTTTCCATCTTTTGGCTATTGTAAGTAGTGCTGCGATAAACATGGGTGTGCATATATCTGTTCTTGTCATGGGTCTCACTTCTTTAGTGTATATACCTAGTAATGGGATGGCTGGTTCAAATGATATTTCTATTTCCAACATTTGAATGAATTGCCATATTGCTTTCCACAATGGTTGTACCATTTTACAGTCCCACCAGCAGTGTATGAGAGTCCCAATCTCTCCACAACCTCGCCAGCATT
>NW_006922569.1:255557-271659 GCF_000298275.1 Orycteropus afer afer
AAAAAATTGGTGAAGGACAGGGTAGGGCACCCAGGCTCTGTCTGAGTACACAGACTGTGATGGAGTTCCTGTGGGCCCAGAAGGTAGGTGGGAGTTGGGATGGCCACACCTCCATTCACCAAGCGGGTGTAGGGTGTAGTAACAAGAAGAATGTCATACCTTTTCAGTCTTGCATGTCCCGAGTGTCCTTGGGGTTGCTGGAAAGCAGAATGTGTTCTTAAGCCTCAGAAATCTGTGAGAGCGCTGTCTCTTTAAATATCCAAAATAGTCAAGCCACTTTTTAAACCTTCAAAATGGCAGCAGCCTCTGGACCGGCAAAAGTCCACAGCTCAGCCCACTTTTCTGTTCAGCTTCTCCGTTTGTTCCCAGCCACCGTGTGCAGTCCTCCGTGTAGTCCTCCATGCCGTCCCTGGCTAGCAGGGGGATTTTTAGGTTAATTCTTAAGTACTACCACCACAGGAATCTGCGAGAGTGCTGTCTCTTTAAATATCCAAAATAGTCAAACTGCTTTTTAAACCTACAAAATGGCGGTATCCTCCGGACCGGCAAAAGTCCACAGCTCAGCCCACCTTTCTCTTTACCTTCTCCGTTTGTTCCCCAGCCACCGTGCAAAGTCTGTGCAGTCCCTGGCTAGCAGGGTGATTTTTAGGTTAATTTTTAGGTCCTACCACCACTTGAGAATCTCCAAGCTGTCTGTGTCATTAGGGTCACTCAGGTCGCTGCCAGACCGCAGCTCCATGTGTCTCTTTTTTGGTATTTTCACTCAAATTCTTCTGCTAGTTGGGGTTTAGTCCACTTCTGTATCCTTCCCTTCAAGGCTCAGGGGCCCAGGATTATGTTCTGTGTCTGTGTTAATTGGTTTCCATTTTCTTTGTTGAAGAGGGTCTGTGCAGTCCTTCTGCCAGAACTAAAGATGAACTAATCTTAAAGCAGCATTGATTAAAGATACTTATTCCAAACTACAACATATTTGTTGGCTTAGCAGTTATCTTGCTGATAAGTCCTTCAACATTAAGGCGTGTACTAAGTCATTAAGGAGTTCTGGTGGCTTAGTGCCTAAGGGATTTGACTACTAACCAGAAGGTTGGTGGTTCAAACCCACCAGCCACTCCATGGAAGGAAGACTGGGCAATTTACTTCTGTAAAGATTTACCACCTCAGAAACTCAAAGGGAGTCTCTGTGAGCCATAATCGGCTGATGGTAGTGTAACGGTAATTCATGAAACATTGACACTGAAAAGCTTCAGTTCAAGGCATTAACATGCCCTATATTAACTACTTTGAGAAAAAAAGATGCAAATCTATTCATTCATTGTTTTAAAACCTGCATTGTTTCATATATCTTTCTTATATTAAACGTCCTACTTATTTTCATTAAAAAACTCTCCTGACACTGGTGATTCTAAAGATAAAATTCATTGATTTGATTTATTATCAGGATATATACTCTATTAATTGAAACAATGATCTATCAGTTTTTAAGATTTTGAAATCCTACTTCAAACTAGACTTACATTACATCAGTGGTCTGTTATCAGAGAAAAAAAAATTAAAAAGCATACTCTTAAAATTTATAGTGACTTTTTCATATAATGTGAGTGTATGGCAAAAATAATAACCCTGCTGGCTTTATAAAATTAAAGGGTTACAAATCATTAACATACAAAATTAATAATAAACCATTTAACATAGACCCTTGAGGGAGACCAGATGTTCCTGCTTAATTAGAGAAGACTTGACCCTGGATGACAGTATATTTCAATCACCTTTTTAAATAAGCACAAAGCCAAACCAACAGAGCTTTAACATAGCCCAGGGTGACACGCCTAGGATTAAGAAATCTCAGTAAAATGTCAAAACTAAGCAAGCGTTAAAAGGAAAAATAATAAAAAAATATACTACACAGGAACCAATCTCTCTTTTTTAACCCTGTGAAAATATTGTCTGTTATCATTACTTTGAAAGAAAGACAGAAAGGAAGAAAGGAAGTAGGGAGGGAGGGAGGCAAAGAAAAAAACTCTATGATTTTTAATTTGAGGGATGCATCTAGGAAGATATTAGAAAGTGAAATCGATCTTTATATTTACACATTGCTGTTGTCTTGTGCTGTCAAGTTGATTCCAACTGATGGCCATCCCTTGTGTTAGAGAGTAGAACTGCTGCAAGGGTCTACTTGCCTGCAATTTTTATGGAAGCAGATCATTGGGCCTGATGTGAACTGCCAAACTTTCAGTTACCAGGGAAACACAAGTCATTTACAGAAGCCAAGACCCTAAATGTAAATGAAAATGTAAAGAAAGAATAGAAACAAAAACATTAAAATCTAAAAAAAAATCATAAAAATGAAGATATTAAACATTTAGAAAAATTAATTATCAAACTAAATGCTAGTGTTTTAAAAGGTAAAAAACACGTAAAATCGTCTTTCAAGTTTGATCATGAAAAATTTGGAGAAAGCACATAGAAACAAAATTAGATATGACAAGGCAAATTGCTCAAAGACGTAAAAAGGTTACACTTAGCTTGAAAATCTACAACAGAGGTTGGCAAACTATGGCCAATGGGCCAAATTAGTAGAACACAGTGATGGTCATTTGTTTACATATTGACTGCTTTTGTGATACAATGGCAGAGTTAAGTAGCTGTGACAGAGATGATAGGATCCCAAAAAGACTGAAATATTTATTATTTTCCTCATTACATAGGTTTTCCAACCTATGATCTAGAAAGTACTAACCAATCAAAAAATAATCATAACAAAAAAAAATTAAGCTGAAATATAAGAAACAAAAATACAAATCAATTGCCACTGAACCAACTGGTTCTCATAGTGATTCTATAGGACAGAGTAGAACTTGATGGCACATAACAAGTCTTTATAGAATCAGACTGTTCCATCATTCTACCTTGGACTGGCTAATGCGTTTGAACTGCCAACCTTTTCAGTTAGCAGCCAAGCCAAGGATCCTTATACTAGAATATACTAACCATTATTTTAAAAACTAAAACAATAGGAAGAAAATAGTCACAAATCAACACAATTCTAGAGTATTTTAATACTGTTATTAGACAAAATGTCAAAAATATATATATATATACCTAATGTTATGGCTTGAACATATGTGTTGTAAATCTTAACCTCTATCCCTGTGGTTATAATCCCATTTGGAAATGGTTTGTTTGTTATATTAATGAGGGAGGATTAGTGTAGGATGTATCTTTAGTTAATCTAATAGGAGATTTAAAGACAATTAACAAGTAATCTTGTAGAGATGAGGGAACAGAGATGCCAAGACACATGAAGATTCCCCCAGGTGCAGAAACACAGGAGACAAGGACCTTCCTCAAGAGCCAGGAGAGAGAGAAATCTTTAACCTGGAACCAACACTTTGAATTCAGACTTCTAGCTTCCTAAACTATGAGCAAGTAAATTTATGTTTGTTTAAGCTACCCATTTATAATATTTCTGTTATAGCAGCCCTAAATAACTAAGATACCTAGTATAACATATGTTGTTGTTGTTGTTGTTATGTGCTGTCGAGTCAGACCTGACTCATAGTGACCCCTCCTTAGATTACCGAGGCAGTATCACTATGGAAGTAGATTGCCCCATCTTCCTTCTGAGGAGTGGCTGGTGGGTTTGAATCACGAGCCTTCTGGTTAGCAGTCAATTGCCTTAGGCACTAGGCTATCAGAGCTCCCAGTATAACATATAGAATACTTTAAACTATTTGAGATTATTAGAAAAGATATAAATTACCTAGTTCTTTTTGTTTGTTGTTTGTTTGTTTTTGTTTTTTTTGGTTTTTAGTACTTTGTATGAAGTTAGTGTTTCATTGATTTAGAAATTAAAAAAAAGGACAAGAACATCTTGGGAAAGGAAAATTGCAAGTGAGCCAGAGTTGTGAATTTAAATGCAAAACAAAGCCAACAATATATAAAAAAGTAAATATGTATAGTTGCAGATAATTGAAAAAATGCATTAACATTGGTCATTGTTCATTTAATTCACCTTGTAAAAGAGGCAAACAAAACAAACAAAAATATTTTTACTTCAATAGATTAGCTCATAGCAAATAAGTAAGTACACTGTAAAAACATGGATACAAACAGAAGTGTGATACAATATCACTAGATAAAAATTTGCAAAAAGAGATCAAGGAATGTCATACTATAAATATCCTTAAATTTGATTAGCTGGAAAAGCTTTCTTTAATTCAATTGGGTATAAACGTGAGATAATCTTGCTTTTTCTCCAATCACTACATTCACTTGTACAATTATACCATAAAATATGTTCTCCCAAACAAGATACTTCTGAAAGTCAATAGGACTGATCATATAATTATTCTGAAAGAAAGATCATAAACACAGAATGCCTTGGGAAAAAGTCAGACATATGGCTGCCTTACAGATGGAATTATAAAATCTCTTGCTTTCCATTAACTCTAGAGGACTTCAAAACTGTCATAGTTGCTTATTAAAACAGTCTAGTTTGAAAGTCACTCTAGTTTAAAACTTTTGTCTCATACTTCTTAATAAAATAAATCTCAGTTCCCTGTCCCCTTCTTCTCCAAATTCTGCTTGAGTGGGTACCAGAACAGTTAGGAGAAAAGGGGATATTGTGATACTCCTCAGGTCTTTCTTTTCTTATTTTTTGTGGGTTTACACATCTTCTTGTTGGTTGTGAATTTCCCTATGTTGAACACTTACTGGCTTCTGATGCTCTCTTTATGACAGATTTATGATAGATTTTGAAATGCTGTCTCTTTTGAGGAATTCTTAAGATATCCTTGGCCTTCTCTAAGCATAGTTCTTTAATGTGAAAGATCCAGCACTTACTCAGCTTATTCCACATGTGCCATATTACTTTGGGGTTTGTTTTCCCCATCACCAGTGTTCATTGGTAGAGATTTGCAAGATTACTCAGGCCAATGGGAAGACACACACATCCTGATTATTCTAAATGATGTAAACACAGGATGTTATGTCCTATCTTCTTTCTCCAATTGCTTCTCCAGGTCTGTTTCTCTCTATATACGTCAGCAGAAGTTCAGCATTTCAGCAAGTTGTATCCAAGCACGGTTCATTTGGAAATTTCCAGTTACTTTCCTCCACTTAGCTACCCCTTCTCTTGGTTTTGTACCAGAAAAAAAAAAAAAAAAAAATCAGCACTCTTCCTATCCTAAGTAGTTAGGAATTACCTTTTAGTACTGTGCCTCCAGAATGATAATATTTCTGATTCTCTTTCTCCCTTTCTTACCTCTCCAAAATAGATAAGGAATGGGTAAGTTGCTTGGGACAGTAATAGCAA
The DNA here is from genome assembly GCF_000298275.1 of Orycteropus afer afer. Classification (NCBI taxonomy): domain Eukaryota; kingdom Metazoa; phylum Chordata; class Mammalia; order Tubulidentata; family Orycteropodidae; genus Orycteropus; species Orycteropus afer. Next base: position 260,872 of record NW_006922569.1, read on the forward strand.
AACTGTGTGTGCAGACACTGTATAGACAGTGCTAGAGGTACCTATATGATTTTCAGACAGACAGTCTTTTTTTGAGTATGGGGTGTTTAGGACCCATGCAGGACCTACTTGCCATTTATTCCAACTGTTAGAGTTTCACTGTTACATTAACAAATTTTCTCTGTACTCTTACAGAAGCTAGTATTTATTTACTAGAAATACAGGAATGTTTATGGAAACAATAAACCCAAATTTCAGAATCGTGGTTATCACTAGGTAAAACCACAACCAAACTCATGACTGTCAATTCGATTACAAATCATAGCAACCCCTCCTTGGGTTTCTGAGGTGGTATCTCTAGGGAAGTAGAATGCCCAATCTTCCTTCTGAGGAGTGGCTGGTAGGTTTGAACCACCAGCATTCTGGTTAACAGTTAAATCCCTTAGGCACTGGGCTACTAGAGCTCCTATCACTAGATAAGGAGGAAAATGTAATAATTAATTTCATATGTAATGATCCTTTCTTTTTATTTGTTTATTTATTTAATGATTTCCTTTGTTTCCAAATGTAGTATGTGTGTGTGCTGAGTGATTATGGTTTGGAAAACTGAACTTATATTATTATGTAATGGCAGTACTTTAAAATAAATTATGAATAAGTTGTTTCAGCTCTCAATATTTTAATTTTCCTAATATAAGAAACTTATTAAAATACTCAAAATATTATTACAATACTTAAAAAAATGAAAATAAACACTTGGTACTCTCTATTATGGCTTGAAGCAGCACTGGTAACACACTTATTAAGTGCGTGGCTTCTAACGACTAGGTCAGCTGTTCAAATCTATCAACTGCTCCAAGGGAAAAAGATATTCTTTACAGGATTCTTCTGTAAAGATTAACAGCCTTAGAAACCTGTTGTATAGGGTCACTATTGATTGATAGTAGTGAGTAGAATTGATTGGTGGTAGTAGTTGTTTTTGTTTATTATGGATTGAAGAAACACTAGTGACCAAATGGTTAATGGTCATCTGCAAACCAAAATATCAGACCCTCAAACCCACCAGTTGCTCCATGAAAGAAAGATGTGGCAAAAGTACTTCTGTAGAACTGCTCTACGTGGAGTCGTTATGAGTCAGAAACAACTTGACGGCACTTAACAACAACAAATCTTTCTGTAAAGATTTCAGCCTTGTAAACCTATGGAGCAGTTCTACCCTGTCTTATAGCTATGAGTCAGAATGAGCTTAATGGCAATGGAGTTTTTATACAACCTATATGTATAAATATATATACAATATATGTATGTATGTATGTTTATATGTACATATGTATTTACACACACATAAACACCTAAAACCTTACTACCATAATCCATATTTGACAATTAAAATATACAAGTGGAATTGTTGTTGTTAAGTGCCGTCAAGTCGTTTCCGACTCATAGCAACTCCATGCACAGCGGAACGAAACAATGCCCCATCCGCCCCAGATCCAGGATCCCTGCTATATTTGAGCCCATCATCGAAGCCACCGTGTCAATCCAACTCATTGAAGGCATCCCCCTCTTTCGTTGACCCTCCATCCTACCAAGCATGACATCCTTCTCCAGGGAATGGTCCCTTCTGACAACATGACCAAAGTAGGTGAGACGAAGTCTGGCCATTCTTGCTTCCAAGGAGCATTTCGGGTGCACTTCCTCCAGGACAGATCTGTTGGTTCTTTTAACAGTCCATGGTACTTTCAGCATTCTTTGCCAGCATCACAACTCAAAAGCATCAACTCTTCTTCGGTCTGCCTTATTCATTGTCCAACACTTACATGCCTATGAGGCAATTGGAAATATCATGGCTTGTGTCAGGTGCACCTTAGTCCTCAAGAAGACATCCTTGCTCCTCAGCACTTGAAACAGTTAATTCACATTTGACCTTCCCAGTGCTATACATCGTCTAACATCCTAACTGCTTCTTCCATTGGCATTGATTGTAGAACCAAGCAACATGAATTTTTGACAACCTCAATCTTCTCTCCATTTATTGTGATGCTGCTCATTGGTCCAGTCATGAGGATTCTTGTCTTCTTTATATTGAGATGTAATCCATACTGCATACTGTATTCTTCAAACTTCATCAGTAAGTGCCTCAAGTCATCCTCACTTTCAGCAAGCAAAGTTGTATCATCTACATATCTTAGGTTGTTAATGATTCTTCCTCCAATCCTGATGCCACGTTTTTCTTCATATAGTCCAGCTTCTGGGATTATTTGCTCAGCATATAGATTGAATAAGTGTGAGGAAAGGATACAACCCAGACACACTCCTTTTTGATTTTAAACCATGTAGTGTCCCCTTGTTCTGTTTGAACGACAGCCTCCTGGTCAAGGTACACGTTCCTCATGAGTACAATCAAGTGTTCAGGAATTCCCATTCTTCTCAATGTTATCCATAATTTTTCATGATCCACACAATCAAATGCTTTTGCATAGTCAATAAAACACAAATAAACATCTTTCTGATATTCTTTGTCTTGAGCCAAGGTCCATATGATAACAGGTATGATATCCCTTGTTCCATGTCCTCTTCTGAATCCAGCTTGCATTTCTGGAAGTTCTCTGTCAATATTCTGATGCAACTGTTTTTGAATTTTCTTCAGTAAGATCTTACTTGTGTGTGATATTAATGATATTGTTCTATAATTTCCACATTCTGTGGGATAACCTTTCTTTGGAATGGGTCTAAGTGGAATAGATAGAAGAAAAATTTATTTTCAATAATATGGATGCATTAATATTATTTAGGGATGAACCTGTATGAACCTGTGCAATGTCTTTCCCATCATGTAAAAGACCAAAAGAAAGAAAGAAAGAAAGAAAGAAAGAAAGAAAAAACAGGATTCTGAGATCTAAAACTACAAAATGAACTTGAATATTCATATCATTGAGTCTTAGTTCCTTCAATTTTGTAAATTTAGGCAAAACATTTTATCATTTTGGAATACACCCAATACGAGATTTCTACCAAATAGAAGATGTTTTGATACTAAAACAAAAACCCAAACCCATTGCCATTGAGTCAATTCCAAATCATAGCAGTCCCCATTGAGTTTCCCAGGTGGTAAACCTTTAGGAAAGCAGATTGCCCACTCTTCCTTACACAGAGTGACTAGTGGGTTTGAACTGCTGACTGTCTTACTAGCAGTCAAGTGCCTTAGGCAGAAATAAGTCAAAACAGTTCATAAGTTTGCTCAATATATAATTTTCTATCATTTTTCTATTTATCTATCTCTATCATCTATAAAATCTTCGTCTCATGTTCACATTGTAAAAAATTCTACTCACTACTATCAATCAATAGTGACCATATACAACAAAGTAGAACTACTTCATGGGGTTTCTAAGGCTGTTAATCTTTACAGAAGAAGACTGCCTATAACATAAAGCATCTATTTCCCAAATTACAGAAAGTGAATTTATTTTCATACTCAATGTAACAAGGTGTAAATTTTATCAATATGAGATCTGCCAGAACCAATCTTCAGTCCTTATTCTATACATCAACTTTCTTCATGTCTACTTAATTAATATTTTTGATCTGTCCACTCCAACACTCTGATTAATCCTTCATAATAATTTTCCCACCATTTACTTTTGTTAAGGTCCAGAATTATCTTTAGTATACATTTTTTTTTGCACAGTTTTGATTAATTCTTTCACCTTGGGTATTTCTCAGTGACTAAAAATACCTGATAAAATTTTCAAAGTATTTGATGATGACATTGACAATTACACTTTTTAATGTTTACCATCTTAAAAAAGCTCACAGTTTATTTTTTTTATTAATTGGAAATTAAATCTGAGTGTGTTTATACCAAGTAACTTTAAATGAAAATGCTCTTATATGTTTTCAATGATAGAAAAAAAAGGTTTCTTCAGCTGAAGTAAATGTTCCCTGAACCAAAACTTCTTAAACCATACTGATGGCTAATGTATCTTTTTTTTCTGCTTATTTTAATTTGTGTTACAATTTTTACACCAATTTAGTTTTCTATTCAATAATTTTAACACATTTTGATTTGTGATATCAATTGTAATCCCCACAATGTAACAGCATTCTTCTCACTTCCTCCCTGTGTTTACCATTTCCATTTCTTTTTCTTTCCTATTCCTTCCTATTTTCTGAGCTTTATCTCTGGACAAATGCTACCCTTTTCATTTCATATGATTGGTTGATTTAAAGACTGCATTGCTTCCAGTGTTGTTATTCACCTTATTGGCCTGTCTGATTGTGGGTTGAACTAAAGGTGATAAATTTGGTTCCAGGTCTGAAGGGTGTCTAAGGGCCATAGTCGTGGGAGTTCATCAATCTCTATCAGACCTGTAAGCCTGCACTTTTATTATTATTATTATTATTTTCAGATTTGTTCCATATTTTTCACCTAGCCTATCCAGGACCTTCTATTGTGACCCTTTTCAGAATAGTAAGCAGTGGTAGCCAGGCACTATCTAGTTTTTCTGGTCTCATTGTCATGGAAACTGAGGGTCACGTGGTCCATTTATCCTTTGGACTGATTGCTTCCACAAGTCTTTGGTATTCTTTACTCTTCACAGGAAGAGACCAATAGTTGCAACTTAGATGACCATTCATGAGGTTTTAAGAGCTAAGTCAATGTTCACCAAAGTAGGATGTAACACATTGTCTTTATGGACTATATTATGCCAATTAAACTTGATATCCTCCAAAACAATGGTCTTGAGCCCTCAGATCCAATGACTTCCTTCTACGAGATGTTCAATTATGGGTAAGATGTTTTCATAAATTTTCCCCTGTATTTTCTACTGTATTCATGGATATGTTTGTATCACATATAAATTCATTGACAGAAATATCCTGTTAAACGTATATATATATTCATGGGTGCAGACCCATTCATCTTCCCAGTCCTGTTCATCTTGTGTGTTGTTTATCTATGTATCCACTTGTAGATTATTTTTCATTACTGTTATGGCAGGTTTGTATATGTAAAAATATTTTTGCCTTTGTTGCTTTGAATTCTTGTGCTCTTCTGAGTATCTTCTTTTGCCTCAATTTTTGTGCTGACTTCTTCCTTATTCTATATTGATTTTACCTTCAACCAACTTAAATATGTGTCTACCCTCTAGTAGTAAATCTAATGATTTACCGTCCTTTCTTCTTATGCCCTTGGTAAACTTCAAAGAATGTTTCTTTCTGTGAGCAAATCTTTACTTTTTATAGTAATGATCTCATGCAATACTTGTCCTTTTGTGACTGACAAATTTCACTCTGTATTATGTCTTCCAGGTTCATCCATGTTAAGAGATGTTTCACAGATTCATCTTTATTCTTCAACATTATGTACCATTCCTTTGTGTGTGTGTGTGTGTGTATACACACACACACACTGTTGTCTGTCCATCTTTCTATCTCTTGATGAGCATTTAGGTTGTTTCTATCCTGTTTCTATTGTGAATAATGCTGCCATGGACCTGGATGTGCATATATCTGTTCTTGTCATGGCTTTTATTGCTCTAGGATATATACCTAGTTGTGAGATGGTATTTTTCATTTCCAACTTTTTAAGGCAGCATCATACCATTTTCTCCAGTGGTTACACCATTTTTTCAGTCCCACCCACAGTGTATGAGTGTTATAATGTCTCCATAACCTTGCCAGCATTTGTTGTCTTCTATTTTTTTTTTTTTTTGAACCTAGCTATTGATGTTGGGGTTAGATGATATCACATTTTTGTTTTGATTTGCATCTCTCTAATGGATAATGAGGGGGCTCTGGATGTAGTGCCTAAGAAATTTGACTGCTAACCAGAAGGCTGGAGTTCAAGCCACTGAGCCACTCCTCAGAAGGAAGATTGGGCAACCTACTTCCGTAGAGATACCACCTCAGATACCCAAGGAGGGGTCTCTATGAGTCTAATTGACTCTATGGCAGTGATGTTTTCTTTTTTTTTTTGAATGACTAATGATTGTGAAATTTCTTCACATGTTTGTTGGTCACCTGAACATTTTCTTTGGTGAAGTGTTCATGTCTTGTGTCCATTTTTAATTGGATTGTCTTTTTGCTGTTGAACAGTTGAAGTTTTCTATATATTTTGTAGATTAGACCCTTGTCCAATATTTCATTGACAAAAATATTTCCCATCTGTACATTGTTTTACTCTCTTTTAGTGAAGGCTTTTTATGTGGATAAGTGTTAAATTTTCAGGATGTCCCAGTCATATAGATCATATTCCACTGCTTGTATGTTTTTAGTTATAATTGACAGTTTATCTTTGCCATATATTGTTATTGTTGTTGATGTAAGGTGCCATCCAGTTGTCTCCAACTCATAGAGACCCTATGTACAACAGAACAAAACACCACTCTGTGCTGCACCATCCTCACAATCCCGGCTATGCTTGAGCCCATCATTAAAGCCAGCCACTCTGTCAATCCATCTTTTGAGGGATTTACCTTTTTGTCTGCCCCTGTATTTTACCAAGCATGACATCATTCTTCATGGAATGGCCCCTTCTGACAAACATGATCAAAGTAGGTGAGATGAAGTCTGGCCATTCTCACTTCAAAGGAGCATTCTGGCTGTGCTTTTTCAAGGATAAATTTGTTTGTTCTTCTGGCAATCCATGACATTTTCAGTATTCTTCATCAACTCCCAGTGCAAAGGCATCAACTGGGCTTCCTTATTCATTGTCCAGCTTATTATATGCATGTGAAGTGTTTGAAAATACCATGGCTTAGGTCAGACACGCCTTAATCTTCTAAGTGAGATTTTTGCTTCTTAAGACTTTAAAGACTTAAGACTTAAAAGAGGTCTTTTGTAGCACATTTTCCCAATGCAATATAGTGTTTGATTTCCTGACTATTGCTTCCATGGATGTTGACTGTGGATCCAAGTAAAATGAAATCTCTGACAACTTCAATCTTATCTCCGTTTCTCATGGTGTTCTTGATTGGTTCAATTGTAAGGATTTTTCTTTTCCCTATGATGATACCAACTCTTTGTGTTTCCAAGGCAGTATTTTTATGGAAGCAGATTGCCCAATCTTCTTTCCAAGGAGTGGCTGATGAGTATGAACCACCAGCCTTCTGGTTAGCAGTAAAATGCCTTAGGCACTATGCCACCAGAGCTCCCATTATGTTGAAGAATATTCCATACTGAAGATACAGTCTTTGATCTTCTTCAGTAAGTGCTTCAAGTCCTCTTCATTTTCAACAATCAAGGTTATGCCATCTGTACATCACAGGGTTTTAATGAGTCTTATTCCAATCCTGATCCTGTGTTCTTTATCAAAGAGTCCAGCTTCTCAGATTATTTGCTCAGCACACACCTTGAGTATGTATAGTAAAGGATAAAATCCTGAAGCACACTCTTACTGATGTTAAACCATGCAATATCCCCTTGTCCTATTGGAACGAGCATGCCCTTCCTGATTTTAAACCTTGTAGTATTCCCTTGTCCTATCGGAATGAGAGCCTTCTGGTCTATCTACATATCCCTCGTGAGTACAATTAAGAGTTCTTGAATTCCCATTCTTCACAATGTTATCCATAATTAATTGTGATCCACAGTCAATTGCTTTTGCATAGTCAATAAAATGTAGACATCATCTTTCTTGTATTTTCTGCTTTAAGCTAAAGTCCATATGACAACAGCAAGATACACTCTCATTGCACGTCTCTTCTGAATCCAGCTTTCATATCTGGAAGTTCCCTGTCAGTATACTACTGCAAATATTTTTCAAATATATTCAGCAGAATTTTACTTGTAAATGATATTAATGACATTATTCAATAATATCCACATTCTATTGCATCATGTTTCTTTGGAATAGGCTCAGATATTGATCTCTTCCAGTCAGTTGGCCAGGTATCTCTCTTCTAAATTTCTTGGAATAAATAAGGGCCTCCAGCACTGCATCTGTTTGTTTAAACATCTCAATAGGTATTTTGTCAATTCCCTGAGGCCTTGTTTTTCACCAATTACTTCAGTGCAGCTTGGACTTCATCCTTCAATTCAATTCGTTCCTGATCATATGCTAGCTCTGAAATAGTTGGACATTGACCAATTCTTTTTGATACAGTGATTCTGCATAATTCATCCATCTTCTTTGATGATTCCAGCTTTGTAAATCATTCATTATTTTGCCCATAGTATCCTTCAATACAGAAAATCAAGGCTTGAATTTTTTCTTCTGTTCCTTCATCTTGAGAAATGCTGAGCATGTTCTTTCCTTTTGGTTTTCTAACCCCAAGTCTTTTCACATTTCATGATAATACTTTACTTTGTCCTCATGAACTACTCTTTGAAATCTTCTGTTCAGCTCTTTTGTTTCTTCATTTCTTCCATTCATTTTAGATACTCTCCATTCAAGTCTAAGTTTCAGAGTCCCTTCTAAAATCCATTTTGGTCTTTTCTTCCTTTTCTGTCTTTTCAATTACTGTTAGCTTTCTTCATGTATGATGCTCTTGATGTCATGTTACAACTTATCTATTCTTCAGTCATTGGTGCTTAATGTGCCAAATCTATTCTTCAGATGGTCTCTTAATTCAGGTGGGGTATAATAAAGGCCATATTTTGGTTCTCATGGACTTTTTAATTTTTTTTTTTCTCTTTTATCTTGAATTTGCATGTGAGCAATTGACAGTCTGTTCCACAGCCATTTTCTGGCCTTGTTTCAACTGATGATATTGAACTTCTCTATCTTCTCTTTACACAGATGTAGTAGGTCTGATTTCTGTGTATTCCATATGGAAAGGTCCACCTGAATAGGTGCTGTTCATGTGTTTGGAAGATATTTGCAATTAATAAATCATTGGTCTTGCAAAATTCTATCATGCAATCTCCAGAATTGTATCATATCTACCACAAAGGCTGTATTTTCCAACTACTGATGATTCTTTCTTATTTCCAACTTTTACATTCCAATCACCAATAATTATCAATACATCTTGATTGCATATTTGTTCAATTTCAGACTGCAGAAGTTGGCAAAAATCTTCAATTTCTTTATCTGTGAACTTTAGTGGTTGGTGCATAAATTTGAATAATAGTAATATTAACTGGTCATCCATGTAGGCATATAGATATTATCCTATCACTGAACACATTGTACTTCAGGGTAGATCTTGAAAAATTCTTTTTGATGATGGATGCAACTCTATTCCTTTTCAATCTGTCATTCCTGGAATATTACACCATATGATTGTCTAATTCAAAATGGCCAATACCAGTCAATTTCAGCTCAGTAGGAGCTCTGATAGTGTAGTGCCTAAGGCACTTGACTGCTAACCAGAAGGCTGACAGTTCAAACCCACCAGCCACTCCTTGGAAGGAAGATAGGGTAATCTACTTCCATAGTGATACTGCCTCAGAAACCCAAGGAGGGGTTGTTATGAGTTGGGTCTGACTCAACAGCACGTAACAACAACAACAACAACAACAATGCCTGGATATAGATCATTATGCATTCCATTTCACTTTTGATGACTTCCAATTTGTAGATTTATACTTCATACATTCTATCTTCTTATTATTAATGGATGTTTGCAGATATTTTTTCCCATTTCAAGTCATACCCCATCAGCAAATGAAAGTCCCAAAAGCTTTACTCCATCCACTTCATTAAAGTCAAATCTACTCTTTTTGTATTTTGAGTGTCTTCCAATGTGAGGGGCTCATCTTCCAGCACCACACCAAATAATGTTTCACAGCTATTCACAAAGTTTTCTAATAGTGTATCAGACAGTGCTTCTCTGCTACTCACAAGGTTTTCAGTGGATACTTTTTTTTCAGAAGTGAATGGCCCTGTCCTTCTCCATAGTCTGTCTTCTTCTGGAAACTCTGTTGAAATGTGTCCATGACGAATGATCCTGCTGGTATCTGGAATACCAGTGGCTTGGTCTTCAGCCTCACAGCAACACACAAGACACCACAGTATGAGAAATTGACAGGATAGTGGATATCATGAATTAGGTCCTCTATATTTGCCCTATTATTTATTTTAATTTTTAGTTTGATGATCTTTGTGGATTTAGGTTTTACATCTATGTCTTCAATATATCTTGAATTAGTTTTTATATATGGTGATGGATCTGTACTATATTTCATTTTTTCTGCAATAGATATCCAGTTTTGTCAGCACCATTTGTCAAAGTGACTAACTCCTCTCCATTTAATTGGTTTCAGCCCTTTCTCAAAGATCCGCTGTCCATAGGTGGATGGATTTGCTTCTGGATTTTCTGAATCTTTCTATTATTTACAGTAGTTTTCATGGTGAGTCTCTGGAATTTTCTATATATAGGATCATATTATCTGTAAAAGGACTTCATTTTCCTTGTTGTTTACCAAATGGGAGGCCTTTTATTTCCTTCCTTACCTTACTGCTCTGCCTAAGACTCTACAGTATTGAATACGAGTGGTAACAAGGGGCATCCTTGTCTGGTTCACATTCCCAAAGGGAATGCTTTCAGTCTCTCTCCATTGTGAATAATTTTGGCATTGGTATTGTGTTGTTGTTGTTGTTGTTAAGTGCCGTTCAGTCATTTCCGACTCATAGTGACCCCATGCACAGGAGAACAAAACACTGCCCAATCCCGCGCCAGCCCCACAATCCTTGCTATACTCGAGCTCATCATTGCAGCCACCATATCAATCCATCTCATTGAAGGCCTCCCCCTCTTTCACCGACCCTCCACCCTACCAAGCATGACATCCTTCTCCAGGGAATGGTCCCTTCTTACAACATGACCAAAATAGGTGAAACGGAGTCTGGCCATTCTT
>NW_006922569.1:271759-275442 GCF_000298275.1 Orycteropus afer afer
ATCAACTCTTCTTCGGTCTTCCTTATTCATTGTCCAGCTCTCACATGCATACAAGGTGATTGGAAATATCATGGCTTGTGTCAGGCACACCTTAGTCTTCAAGGAGATATCCTTGCTCCTCAGCACTTGAAACAGTTCCTTCGCAGTTGAAGAGCAGGAGAAAGGGGATAAAAGTCAGGAACATGGACAGAAGAGCAGTCAGCCCCAGAGTTACAGGTAAGGAGAGGCAACTCAGGGACACCCAAAGTAGCAGTCAGGAAGAGTAAGAGAAATGGGATTAAAAGCCAGGAAGCCAGAGAGAAGAGCAATCAGCCAAAGGGATTAGGTGAGGAGAGGAAACTCAGGCCTGCCGAGAGTAGCAGGCCAGAAGAGCAGAAGAAAGGGGATAAAAGCCAGGAACTCAGACAGAAGAGCAGTCAGCCCCAGGGTTACAGGTGAGGAGAGACAACTCAGGGATGGCCAAAGTAGCAGGCGGGAAGAGCAGGAGAAAAGGGATAAAAGCCAGGAACCCAGGCAGAAGAGCAGTCAGTCCCAGGGACAACTCAGGGATGCCCAAAGCAGCAGACCAGGAGAGCAGGAGAAAGGGGATTAAATGCCAGGAAGCCAGACAGAGGTACAGTCAGCCACAGGGACCCAGGTGGGGGTGATAAGAGAGGTCTCCAACGGCAAGACAAACTTGTCTGTCAGTTTGTCCTACTGTGGTGACATGTAGACTTGAGTTTTGAGGCTAAGCCTCTGGTGTTTAAAACCCAGTGAGATGCACCTGGTGCACAGGTAACAGCTCAGCTTATAGACTGAGACAGACTAGGAAGAAAGAAGAGGCCGTCCACTTCTGAAAGAATTGGCCAGGGAAAACCTTATGAATAGCAAAGGAACACTGTTTGGTACATTACCACGCACCTTTAGGAATAGTCCGTTTAAGCTAAAAGGCTCTCAAAATAGGACTGGGAAAGAGTTGCAACATCTGAGTAAACCCAGCCTTACTCATATGGTATTGTGTATATGTCTTTAAGTATACTGAAAATTTTCCTTCTATTCTTGTTTTGCTGAATGGTTTTATGAAGAGTGGGTTTCGGATTTTGTCAAACATCTTTTCTTCAATGATTTCTATGATAATGTGGTTCTTTTCATTTCTTTTATTTATGTGGTACATAACATTGATTTATTTTTATTTTTATTTTTTTTAACATTGAACCATCCTTGCATACCTGGTATGAATCCTGCTTGGTCATGATGTATCATTGCTTTGATATGTTGTTGCATTCTATTGTCAAAGATTTGGTTAAGAAGTTTTGTGTTTATATTTATGAAGTTACCACTCATCTGTCAGTCTTTCTTATTTTGGTGCCTTATGTGTTACTGCAATGACAGAAAATATGCAACATGTAGGAAAAACCATGGTGAACAAGTTTCATTAGAGCTTCCAGACTAAGACAGACTAAGAAGAATGGGGCTACTGAATAAGGTTACTGAAAACCATATGAATAGCAGTGAAATGACGTCTGATATATTACTGAAAAACTTTATGAATACCAGTGAAACATTGGTGAATGTAGTGTCAGAAGACAAGCCCCTCAGGTTAGAAGGCACTCAAAATATGGCAGAGAAAAAGCTGCCTTCTCAAAGTAGAGTAGCCCTTAATGACATGGATGGAGTAATGCTTTCTGGTCTTCATTTGCTGATGGGACATGGCACAAAATGAGAAGAAATATCTACAAACATTAATTATTAATTGGAACATGAAATGTACAAAGTATGAATTTACAAAAATTGTAAGTTGCCAGAAATGAACTGGAATGTGTAAAGATTTATATTCTAGGCATTAGTGAGCTGAAATGGAGTGGTACCAGCCATTTTGAATCAGACAATCACATAGCTTACTATACTGGAATGACAAATTGCAAAGGAATGGCATTGTACTATTCATCTTCAAAAATAATATTTCAAGATCTATCCTGGAGTGACAATGCTGTCAATGACAGGATAATATCCATGTGCATTAAAGGAAGACCAGTTAATACTGCTATTGTTGTTGTTGTTGTTGTTATGTGCCGTCGAGCCAGCACCAACTACTAAAGCCAAAGATGGAGAAATTGAAGACATTTACCAACTTCTGCTGTCCCAAACTGACCAAACATGCAATCAAGATGTATTGATAATTAGTGGTCATTGGAATGTGAAAGTTGGAAACAAAGAAGAAACCTTGGGAGTTGGAAAATATAGCCTTGATGAAAGAAATGATAATGCAGACCAAAGGATAGAATTTTGCAAGATCAACAACTTATTCAAAAACATAAACAGCAATTTTACAGTTGGTCCTTAACAGATGGATTACACAGAAATCAAATTGACTATATCTGCTGAAAGAAGTGATCAACCTTGAAAAGAACAATCATGGGAGAAAGAAAGGCTACTTATGCACAGGGAGACAGATCGGGGGCAGGAGTGCATGGAGGGATGGACACAGGGAAGAGGTAACTATTGGGAGGAGGGGAGCTGTTGCCTTGGAGAGAACAATCGTGAGAGAAAGAAGGGCTGTTTATGCACAGGGAGACAGATCGGGGGCAGGAGTGCATGGAGGGATGGACACAGGGAAGAGGTAACTATTGGGAGGAGGGGAGCTGTTGCATTGTGGTAAATTGTGGTTGTGGTCAAAGTCATGAGACCAAGTGTATGTGAACTGCTGCATGGAAAGTGAATTTGCTCTGTAAATTTTCACCTAAATCACAATTAAAAAAAAGAAGAAGAAGAAGTGATGGAGACATGTAGTATCATCAGTCAGGACAAGGATAGAGCCTGACTGTAGAACAAACCATTAATTATTAAAACACAAGTTCAAATTGAGGATGAAAAAATTAAAACAGGTCCACAAGAGCCAAAACATGACCTTGATATTTAGACATCATGTGAAAAAAATTTTGGTACATTAAACAGTGACCAAAGACCAGATGAATAAGGGAATGACCTTATGAACATCATACAAGAAGAAAGCAAAATGTTATTAAAAAGACAGGAAAAGAAAAATAGACCAAAATGGATGTCAAAAGAGACTCTGAAACTTGCTCTTGAACAGCAAGCAGCTAAAGTGAATGGTATAAATAAAATAAAAGGGCTGAACCAAAGTTTTCAAAGAGAAGCTACAGAAGACAAAGTAAATTATTATATCACAATGTGCAAAGACCTGGAATTGAAATCCAGTAAGGAAGAAGATACTCTGCATTTTTCAAGTTGAAAGAACTGAAAAAAAAAATCCAAGCCTTGAGCTGCAATTTTGGAGGAGTGTACAGGTAAAATACTGAAAAATGAGGGAGCATCAAAAGAAGATGGAAGGAATACACACAGATATTGTACTAAACAAAATTGATTTATGTTCAACCATTTCATGAGATAGCATATAATCAAGAACTGATAGCCCTGGAAGAAGAAGCTCAAGCTTCATTTGAAGGTACTGTTGAAAAAACAAGTCTTCAGGAACTGACAAAATACTAAATAACATGTTTCAACAAATGAATGCAATGTTGGTATACAAATATACAGATATATAATATATAATATCTGTATATGTATATATGTATATATATGTATATATGTGTGTATATATATATATGTATATATGTATATATGTATATATATACATATATATGTATATTTATATACATATATATGTATATATGTGTGTGTGT
>NW_006922569.1:276574-285734 GCF_000298275.1 Orycteropus afer afer
AGGCAGTATCACCACGGAAGTAGGATTGCCCAACCTTCCTTCCGAGGAGTGGCTGGTGGGTTTGAACCACCAGCCTTCTGGTTAACAGTCAAGTGGCATAGTGGTTAAGTGCTTGACTGTTAACCTAAAGGTCAGTGGTTTAAATCCTCCAGCCACTCCATGGAAGAAAGATGTGGCACTTTGAAGACTAAGGTGGTCCAAATACAAGTCATAGTATTTTCAAAAGCCTCATATGCATATGAGAGCTAGAAAATGAATAAGGAGGACAGAAGAAGAAGGGATGCATTTGAATTGTAGTATGGTGAAAAATACTGAAAATACCATGGACTTCTAGAACAAAAAATTCTGTCTGGGTAGTAGTACAGATGGGATGCTTTTTAGAAGCAAAAATGGCCAGAATTCTCATATACTTTGGTCATGTTGTCAGAAGGGACCAGTCCCTGGAGAAAGATATGACTCTGGTAAAGTAGAGTTTCATCAAAGAAGGGGACAGCACTCAGTGAGATTTGACATAGTGGCTGGCATGATGGACTCAAGGATAACAAGTTATGAGAATTTCACAAGACTAGGCAGTGCTTCATTTGGTTGTACATCGGATCAGTATGAGTCAGAACTGACTTGTTGGCACCTAACGGCAACAACCATGTGTTTATGAGGAATGCTAGTCTATAATTTTCTTTTTTAGTGGTTTCTTTTAGTGGTTTTGGTATCAAGGTTATGCATACTTCATAGAACAAGTTTGGGTGTTGTCTATCTCGGTTCACACATGTTATGAGAAGTTTTGCAGACTCATAGTGTTCTTTAACATTGCATGTATTCTATTGTGTGGATGTATCATAGTTTCTTTATCTATTCATCTCTTGACAGGAATTTAAGTTTTTTCCTGGTAGCATAGTGCCCATGGCACTTGACCACTAACCAGAAGGCTGGTGGTTCAAACCCACCAACCACTCCTTGGAAGGAAGATGGGGCAAACTACTTCCATAGTGATACTGCCTCAGAAACCCAAGGATGGATCACTATGAGGGGTCACTCGACGGCAAATAACAACAACAACAACATTTTTTTTCCTATTGTGAATAGTGTTGCATATGTACGCTTTTATCTTCCCTTTATCAAAGATGGAATACATGGTCTGTTTTCCTCCCTGACCGCTAGAATGTGAGCATGGCTCAATTTCACCTTCTGACTATCTGAGTAGTGTGTGAGAAGTGTGAGAAAGCAAATTTATCTCCCCTTTCTGCCCCTTGCATTTTGAAACTTCAAGTTACATGTCATAGTTATTTTCTGCTTGGATATTCATTTATTTAATTTAAACTTCTTAGAATTTAAATCTCCAGCTATGCTTATCAAAGCAAAAACATCACTCAGATAATATTATTCTCTAAAGACTGTCTCCAAAAATTTGATTTGAATGAGTTGAGGAAGAAAAAGAACATGAGAAAGCCCAACACTAGTAACAAAGTTCAACAAGACAGAAAACAACAAATGCTGGAGAATGTGTAGAGATTGGGACTCTCATACACTGCTTGTAGAACTGTCAAATGTTATAACCACTGTGGAAAGCAGTATAGTGTTTCCTTAAAAAGTTGGTATTAGAAATACTATTTGATCCAGCAATCTCATTAAAGTGAGAGTCAGGACAAGAACAGATATATGCATACCCATGTTCACTGCAGCACTATTTACAATAGCCAAAAGATGGAAACAACCTAGGTGTCCATCAACAGAAGAATGTATATCCAAAATATGGTACATACACACAATAGAATACTATGCAGCCCTAAAGAATAATGTAGAATTGGCAAAAGACTGCATAATGTGGGTGAACTTGGAGGACATCATGCTGTATGAAATAAGTCAATCACAGAAGGACAAATATTGTATTAGTCTGTCATTGTAAAAAAGTCAAGGGAAGGTTTATATATGGAAGGAAATTTTCTTTGCTAGTTTCTTTGCTGCAGTAGGAGGGAAGGGGATGTAACACTGCTGGATAGGTAGAAGCTAGTATTGATTTGGGTGAAGGGAAGGGAAGTATACCAAATATGAGTGATAAACATGGTGGTATTGAGGAGGAGGAAGACAGAGAGGTGCATGGGAAGTACAGCCAACAAAAATGAACCCCTTTGCACATACAGTCCTTTGTTGTGAGTGATGTTAAACATTGATCTACAGATGGATAGATGGGTGGACAGGCTGAACGATCAGGTATGTCTATTCAGGAAGGAATATGCCCAAAATCATGTATAGGCTTGGCAGACAGTATTTCTACAAGTGTATTTGTATATCTGTAAGAATTCCCAAATATATAGTAGAGCTGGCAAGGGACGACGTTGTAGTCACTTCTTGGCCACAGCCAGCTACCCAGAGGGACTGAGTAGTTGGACCTGCAGGCTCAGGACCATGTTCGTAGGGCACATCAAGATCAATTGCGATAACATATTACACAAAAACATTTTTCCACATCCCACATTTGTGAGTAACGACTGGGATCTTAAAAGCTTGTAAGCAGCCATTTAGATTTAACAATGGGTCTCTCTTTTCCAGAGTAAAGAAGAATGAAGAAAACCAAAAATGCATGGAAACAATTAGTCCAAGGGACTGGTGCACCATCTGATCCTCTGCCTATGCAACTGTGAGACCAGAAGAACTAGAGGATATCTGGCTACCATTGTCAACCACTTGGAGGGATATCTATGTAGGAGATTCTGGATAGAGTGAGGAGAACAATGTGGAACAAAACTCAAAATCTTGAAAGAAAAAAAAAAAAAGGACCAGGTTTGCTGGTGTGTGATAGAGCCTAGTGGAAACTCTGAGACTGGCTCCTAGCTGCCCTTCAAGTCAAATTGAACTCACTCTTGTGGCTGCCAGCTAAACAAAAGACAGACATCTGAGTTGAACATTTACATTTGATAGATACACTCCTTGGAGAGATCAATCATGGGAGAATAGAAGGGCTGTGTATGTATAGGGAGACAGCTCAGGGGGCAGGAGTGCATAGAAGAGAAGAACACAGGGAAGAGGTAATATAGGAAGGATGTGGGAAGGGAGCTGTTACATTGTGGGAAAGCGTGATCAATGTCATAGACAAAGTATATGTGACCTACTATAAGGAAAATGAATTTGCTCTGTAAACTTTCATCCAAATCACAATAAAAATGAAAAATAAATAAAGGAGTAAAGACCTAAATATGAAATTAAAATGCTAAACTTGTTAGAAGAACAAGCAAGGACAATGATGTCAGACCTAGTTTTCAACAGTGTATTATCTAACATAATAAAAACAGCACAAACAACAAAAGACAAAGTAAATAAATGATACTGTATATAAGTTTTGTTTATCTAAAGATTATCAAAAAAATTGTGAAGACAAGTTAATGTCAGGCTGAATATCTTTGAATACTATATATCAAACAAGAATCTAATATCCAAAACAAATTCAAAACTTTAACAACATACCAAAAAAATGATAAATAATTCAATCATAAATGGGCAAATGACTTGAATAAACATTTCACTAGAGAGGGGATTCAAATGGCCAACAGACATATGAAAAGATTCTCAGCTGTGTTAGCCATCAGAGAGATGTCAATCAAAACCAAAATGGAATGCCTATATTTTCACTAGGATGACAGATTAAACAAATTTGAAAGCTTGTCCATTGATGGTGGGAATGGGAAATGGTACCTCCTTGGTGGAAAACAATGTGGTTCCTCAAAAAACTAAAAACAAGTGGGTTATACCATCAATTCCACTCCAAAGTATATAACTATAATACTTGAAAGGAGAGACTTATACATCAATTTTCTTTATAGCACTATTCACAATAGCCAAAAGTTGGAAACAACCTAAATTCCCATCAGCACATGAATGGACAAATAAAATGTAGTATGTCCATACAATGGAATATTGCTCAACCAGTAGGAGAAATGAAGTACTGATGCACACTTTGGTTTGGATGGAGCTTGAAGACATTGTGCTGAATGAAGTAAGTCAAACACAAAAGGACAAATATTGTATGAACTCACTTATATTTAAAAAAAAAAAAAAAAGAAAGAAAAGACAAAATGTAAAGAATAAAGCTTAGTGATTATCAGAGGTGGGAGGGGGAGACAAATGGGGGTTAAAAGTGATGTGAAAATTGCATTTATTTATTTAATAACAGCCAATTATTGTAATTGCTGTCAATAATGTCTACACCTATAAAAAGGTAAATTGGCAAAAATTTTGATAGATATATTTTTTTTCAACTACAACTAAGAAGGGAGCTCTGGTAGCACAGTGGCTAAAACACTTGACTCCTAACCAGAAGGCTGGCGGTTCAAACCCACCAGCCACTCCTTGGAAGGAAGATGGGGCAACCTACTTCCGTAGTGATACTGCCTCGAAACTCAAGGAGGGGTCGCTATGAGTCAGGTCCGACTCGATGGCACATAACAACAACAACAACAACAACTAAGAAAGAGTAGTTGCTGAGGTTGCTTATGTACAACCAGACATGTCATGGCATTTTGTTTCTTGATTCAGAGTTTTTGGGTCATGGTTTCATGGGACATTCCAGTTAACTGAACTAATAGTATGTTTAGTGCTTCTGGTCTATCTCCTACTTCATGACATAGTGCCTGGGGTCTTAAAATCTTGCAAGTGGTCAGCCAGGGCACTCTTCAGAAGGAACACTGGGTAATCTACTTTGGTAGAAATAGTGCTTCGGAAACCCAAGGAGGGGTTGCTATGAGTTAGAAACAAATAGATGGCAGTGTTTTGTTGGTTTTTGGTTTGAGCATTGTGCTCTTTTCAACTGCAGATCCCAAAATGATATAAAAAACTTTAGAGATCAGTGAATCGACATTAAAGGGGGAAGAACACTTCAGAAAAGGAAGATGACAATGTTTGTACAATTTGAAGAATGTAATCAATGTCAGTAAATTGTACATGCAGAAGCTGCTAAATTGATGTATGTTTTTCTGTGTATATTCTCAATCACACATTTTTTTTTTTTACATGAGAAGTAAAATGGGTAATCTTTAAGTTAAATTCCCAATAAATATGAAGTCTACAGGTTCCAAAACTTGTTTAGGTTAAAAGTACCTTTTCCACTTACACAATGTTTTCTTTTCACATTGTTTTCACTTCAAACTTTAAGGGTTTGGGAATAGAGGTAGATTGCTGACAAGTAAGTAAGTAGACATAAAGTTTTGTTTGCCTTTTTAAAATGTCTTCTAAAAAGGACGTTGAGATTACTGAGAATATGCTTGTTCAAAACTTGCAGGTGATCTATTCATTAAATCGTATCCTACTGAAGAACAAAACCAAAATCAAACTCACTGCAGTCAAGTAGGATCTGACTCATAGTGACCCCTCCTTGGGTTTCAAAGGCCATATCACTCTGGAAGTAGATTGCCCAATCTTCCTTCCGAGGAGTGGCTGGTGGGCTTGCACTACCAGCTTTCTGGTTAGCAGTCAAATGCCTTAGTCACTATGCCATCAGAGCTCATTCTACTGAGGACAGGGGTCAAGTATTCTTTATTTTTAATATATAATTTAATATTTTTCAAAATATATTTTTTTAAAAATAGTATTTATTATTTTATCTTTATTTTTCATAGCCAAGATAATGACTTGCACATGTTAAATACTTAATCTTTGTTGAAAATTGATTAATCAAAACCAAAATTTTCATTGGAAATATTAATCCCTCCTACTTAAACTGAGTTTTGCACAATATTTGTTCTCAACATTTATGTTTAACTTCCATTGTTTGTTCTTTATACTTATGCTTAACTTCTGTTCAAGTATAAAACCAAATGAATGTGACAGCAACGTTCAATGCAAAGAGAACTGCAGCTTGAGCATCAGCAGAGCTGAGACAAATATAATAGATCGTGTCCTTGAGAAAGCAGATGCCCAAAGATGAATTATGTATGGTGAGAATCTGCAGAACACAAAACCGGGGACATGCATTGTGTATAGTACTGAGAAAAGAAGAAACACGCAGTAAAACACAGTACCAACCACTGCAGAGGGTTTTTAAAAAAATCTCTTTATAGCACTTCAGTCCTGATTTAATTTGTACCCTGAATACTGTCTCTTTTAAAGAGGCTGATTACAAACAATAGAGCCTGTTGACATTTATCCCCAGAAGCTCTGGTAGCGTAGTGCCTAAAGCACCTAACTGCTTACCAGAAGGCTGGCAGTTCATACCCACCAGCCGCTCCTTGGAAGGAAGATGGGGCAATCTACTTCTAGTGATATGCCTCTGAAACCCAAGGAGGGATCGCTATGAGTCGGGTCCAACTCGATGGCAAATAACAAACAACAACAACAATTGCTCCTACGGAAAACTCTTACAGAAATATTTTCCCACAAAAGTTATGAAGCTTATTACTGTGTCTTAGGCTTCCCCACCGCCCCCAGGAGCTCTGGTAGCATAGTGCCTAAGGCACTTGACTGTTAACCAGAAGGCTGGCGGTTCAAACCCACCAGCCACTCCTCGGAAGGAAGGTTGGGCAATCCTACTTCCATAGTGATACTGCCTCCGAAACCCAAGGAGGGGTCGCTATGAGTCGGGGCTGACTCGACGGCAAATAACAACAACAACAACAAGCTTCAAAAAACTATTCTGGAATACATTGAATGACAGAGGAACTCAATTACTCACTTATTATACATTTTCCTTCAATCTAAGGTCAAAAAGAAGATAATTTATAATCAGAATTATATTTACTAATTATATTTACTAATTCTGGTAATTTAAATTTTATCTATTGAATTTTTTTATAGCAGTTATATTTTCTGCTGTAACTAATGCTGTGAAAATAATTTATATTTAATTTCCTAAAATTACAAGGTTTAAATAAATAAGTATTCATTAAGATAATAAAATTATATCTTGGACAGCTAAATTTTCTGCATACCCAAAATGGAGATTTTTGGCAATTAACACCAATATAGAATTATGTAAGGCAAAGCATCAGAATTTTTCTGTATATGTAAATGTTAAATACTAAATACAACTTATTTTTAAGAACCTAGAAACAAAAAGTAATATATCAGACAGTGTTTCACTGCTACTCATTAGATTTTCACTGACCAGTTCTTTGACAAATGAATGTCTCCTTCCTTCTACTCTGTCTCAGTCTGGAAGCTCTTCTGAAACCTGTCCACCCTGGGTGACCCTGCTGATATTCAAAATACTGGTGAAATAGCCTTCAGTCTCACAAAAACACACAAGCCACCACAGTACAACAAACTGACAGACAAGAGGTATTGAAGGAAGAAGTTGAAACTGTACTGAAAGAATTAGAGAAAAGCAAGGTTCCAGGAATTGACAGAATACCCATTGAGATGTTTCAACAAATGGATGCCTCTCTATACACACATATTCATCTATGCCAAGTAATTTGGAAGACAGCTACCTGGCCAACTGATTGGAAGTGATCCATATTTGTACCTATTCCAAAGAAAGGTGATCCAACAGAATGTGGAAGTTATTGAACAATATCAATATCACACACAAGTAAAATTTTTTCTGAATTCAAAAATTATTATAGCAGTATATTGACAAGGAATTTCAGAACTGCAAGCTGTATTCAGAAAAAGACATGGAACAAAGGATATCATTACTGATGTCAGATGGAACTTGGCTGAAAGCAAAGAATACCAGAGAGAAATTTACTTGTGCATATTGAATGTCCAAAAAAACATTTGATTGTGTGGATTATAACAAATTATGGATAACATTGAGAAGAACGGGAATTCCAGAACACTTAATTGTGCTCATGAGGACCCTGAACATAGACCAGAAAGCTGTTGTTTGAACAGAACAAGGGCATACTGTATGGTTTAAAATCAGGAAGGGTTTGTGTCAGGGTTGTATCCTTTCACCATATTTATTCAATCTGTATATTGAGCAAATGATGTGAGAAGTTGGACTATATGAAGAAGATCACGGAATCAGGATTGGAGGAGACTTTTTAACCACCTACAATATGCAGATGACACAATCTTGCTTGCTGAAAGTGAAGATGACTTGAAACACTTACTGGAAGATCAAAGACTATACAGTCTGTGTGGCAGTTGAGGTTGTGTGTCAACTTGGCTGGGCCTGATTGAGTGGCTGAGCAACTGGTAGTAGTTATTCTCTATTAAGAGACTAGCAATCGTCTCCATGGTGGGATCTACCACAATCTGCTGAATAGCTGCTTTAGGGGTGTGGTCTGCTTCCCATATATAAGAAAAAGCTTGAGAATTATCTCTAGCTTATCACATGCTCAAAACCTGCATGTAGCTGAATCATTTTTTAGTAGCCTGCCATGCTCTGCCAACCTTGGGACTTATAACGGACTTGAAGGAATGGCCTGCCATATGGTTTGGTAATATGGGGACTGTGACTTGTTACTTGTTGACATTGGGTTTGTCAGCCTCAGCAGCCAGCAGCTGTCTGAGTAAAGAAAAGCCTCCAACTTTAGTAGTCTGGAATCAGTAGGCAGAGTTGAAGCCCAAGTTTGAGGGGCTTTCACCCAGCCCCTAGAGCTTGGCACTTTGAACTCGGACTTAAAGCCTCCAAACTATAAGAGAATAAACTCCTATTTGTTGAAGCCATACCATTTGTGGCATATTCTTGTCAGAGTGACATTAGTTAACCAAAACATTCTGCAATTATGTTCAGATTATATATGAACATAAAATGAAAATCCTTACAACTGGACAAATAAGCAACATCACAAAAAAATGGATAAAAGATTGAAATTGTTAAAGATTTCCTTATTACTTGGACCCATAATCAACACCCATGGAAGTGGCAGTCAAGAAATCAGATACATTGCACTGGGCAAATCAGCTGCAAAAATCCTATTTAAAGTGGTGAAGAGCAAATATATCACTTTGAAGACTAAGGTGCGCCTAACCCAAGTCATGGTATTTTCAGTCATTTCACATATATGTGAAAGCTGAACAATTAATAAGGAACACTGGAAAGAGTTGATGCTTTTGAGTTGTGGTGTTGTGAAGAAGGCTGAAAGTACTGTGAACTTCTAGTTGTTGTTGTTGTTGTTGTTATGTGCCGTCGAGTTGGCCCCGACTCATAGCGACCCCTCCTTGGGTTTCCGAGGCAGTATCACTACGGAAGTAGGATTGCCCAACCTTCCTTCCGAGGAGTGGC
>NW_006922569.1:285834-298620 GCF_000298275.1 Orycteropus afer afer
GGGTTTGAACCGCCAGCCTTCTGGTTAGCAGTCAAGTGCTTTTAGCCACTATGCTACCAGAGCTCCAGTGGAATGAATAATTCTGTCCTGGATGAAGGGCAGCTGAATGCTCCTTGGAAGCAAGAATGGCCAGTCTCATCTCACCTACTTTGGTCATGTTGTCAGAATGGTCCATTCACCAGAGAAGGATATTATGCTTGGTAAAGTGGAGGGACAGTGAAAAAGGGAAAGACCCTCAACAAGATGAACTGACACAGTGGCTGCAACGATGAGCTCAAGTGTAGCAAGGATTGTAAAGATGGCACATCACCAGGCAGTGTCTTGTTCTGTTGCACATAGGGGCTCTGTGAGTCAGAGATGACTTGATGGCACCTAACGACAACAAAAGAAACAAAATTTTGCTGAGTTATTATAGCAAAGGTAACATTCACCTACCCCTCAAATTAATTTTTCTGTTTCTATGTGGAATTCTATTCCTCCATTCAGACCCAGTATCAAACCCACTGCCATTGAGTGGATTCCAAGTAGAACTTTATAGAATATAATTTTCCCCCTAGGGTTTCAAAGGTTGCAAATCTTTACTGAAGCTGACTGCCTCACCTTTCTCCCACAGAGCATTGGTGGTTCAAATTGCCAACCTTTTGGTTAGCAGCCAGGTGGTTTAACCACTGCATCATTAGAGCTCCTTATTCCTCCGTCAGGTCTACCAAATTAGTTTTCTTCAATTACTCTTTTTCCCTGTTCACACCATATAATTTCCAAGTAATGTCATCAGTGTGGTGCAAGCTATTCGTAGCCAAAACGTTGGTGAATGAAACACACAGTAGTACCATGGAAGAAAGGCCTAACAATCTACTTCTGTAAAGATGACAACAAAGAAACATTGCAGTTCTACTTTATAACATATGGGATTACCATGAATTGGAATAGACTTAATGGCAATGGCTTAACAATTACTTTTCGGTAACAATCAATGCAGGAACAATTATCAAATATCTCGAAAGTAGTTTCTATTAGACATCATTATCTGAAGGTCACATATACGCCCTGTGTGACTCCAGCACACACATTCTCACCACTACTATTTTAGTTCAGGTGCTCACCTTCTTTTACCTGAAATCCCTTCTTATGATTGCCTCACTTGACTCTAATAGTTTTCAAATTGAAACAATTAGTTTTGTAGCCCACAGTTCTCATTCTAATTTTCAACCACTTACAGCCCTTTGATATGTCTCCATTACTTTCAGAATAATTTCATTTTTGTTTTAGCATAGTATATAAAGCCTTCATGAAAAATTGATGACAGCTTTTCTAACTTTGTTGTTAGGTTCCATAAAGTCAGTTCTGACTCATAGAAACCCCGTTCATAACATAATAAAACACTATCCTGTCCTATGTCTTCTCCAAAATAGTAAATATGTTTGACCCCATTGCTTCAGTTAAAGTGTCATTCCATCTCATTGAGGGTCTTCCTCTTTACTTCTACTTTCCCAATCATGATGTCTATTTCCAGAAATTGGTCACTCTTGATAATGTGTCCAAGGTAAGTGAGATTAAATCACACCATCCTAGCTTTTAAAGAGCATTCTGGCTGTGCTTCATCCAAGATAGATTTGTTTATTCTTCTGGCAATTCGTAGTATGCTCAATATTCTTTGACAACTCTGTAATTCAAATATATAAATTCCTCTTTGGTCTTCTCCATTAATTGTCCAGGTTTTGCATGACTATTATGTGATTGAAAATATGGTTGCTTAGTTCTGATGCACCTTTGTACTCAAAGTGACATCTTTGCATGTTAAGACTTTAAAGAGTTTTTTTATTTTTAAATTTTTTTTTTCTTTTCTACAGAAGCTTTGCCCAATGTAATAAGTTAATTGATTTCTTGACTGCCGCTTCTATAAGTGTTGATAATGGATCTAAGTGAACTAAAATACCTGGCACTTCAAAATTTTCTCTGTTTATCATGATTTATTGTTCCAGTTGTGAAATTTTTGTTTTCTTTATGCTGAGGTGCAATCCATACTGGATTGTTTGAACTTCATCAGTAAGTACTGCAAGTCATCTTCACTTTCAGCAAGCAAAGTTATGCCTTCTGTGTATTATACATTGTTAATGAGTCTTAACTCAGTCCTCATGCCACATTTCTCTTAAAGCTCAGTTTCTTCATTTATTTGTTTACCATACTGATCAAACAAATACGATGGAATGATACCTTTCCTGATTTTAAACCATGCAGTATCCCCTTATTCTGTTTGAATAATTGTTCCTGGGTCTATATATAGGTTCTACATGAGCAAAATTAAATGTTCTTGAATTCCCATTCTTTGCATTGTTATTTCATTCATTATTTGTCATGATCCTCACCATTGAAAGCTTTGCTTTCAATAAATCACAGGTTAACATCTTTCTTGTATTTTCTTCTTTTAGCCGATATTCACCTGACATCAGTATGGAAAGCCTACATTCCATGTTCTCTTCTGATACTGGCTTGAGTTTCTGACAGATCCCTGTTGATATATTGCTGCAACATTTTAAAATTATCTCCAGCAAATTTTACCTACATGTGATACTAATGATGATATTTTATAATTTCCAGATTCTATTGAATCATTTTTCTTTGGAATAGACACAAATATGAATTTCTTCCTGTCATTTGGCCAGGTAGCTCTATTTCAAATTTCTTGACATGGAGAAGTCAATACTTCCACTATTGCATCTGTTTGTTGACACATGCCAATTGGTATCCTATCAATTCCTGGAGCCTTGTTTTTGCCAATGCCTTCAGTGTAGATTGATAGCTTGGACTTCTTCCTACAACATCACAAGCCCTTTATCATTGTCTGTCTCTTGAAATGGTTGACCCTCAACCAAATTTTGTTTTGTTTTGTTTTTGGAAAGTAACTATGTATTCATCTTCCCTTGACTTTTCCTGTATCATTTAATATTTTTCCCATAAAATCTTTCAGTACTGCAACTTGAGGCTTGAATTTCTTCTTCAGTTCTTTCAGTTTGAGAAATGTCAATCATATCATTAAAAAGATAGGAGAGAAAGAAAGTACCTAGATGGGTTTCAGAAGAGACTCTGAAACTTACTTTTGTGTGTAGAGTAGCTAAAGTGAATGTAAGAAATGATGAAGAAAGAGGACTGATCAGAGAATATCAATGGGAAACTCAAGAAAACAAAGTAAAGAAGCCAGATGAAAATTCATAAACAAAGGTGTTAACAAGAAAATTTCCTAGAATGTAAGGGCTTGATAGAAAATAAATATGGTGATATGACTAAGAATCACTTAATAGTGATGTAATAGGTTTTTAGATTAGGACAGTAACAGGAAATTTAGAAAGAATTGGTGGATAAATGTAATGTAGTAGAAACAGAAAGTCTCTGGTAATGTGGTTACTGCACTAAGCTGGGCAAAGTGGACAAATCTCACCTTTATTGCTGAGAAGGTTTCAATTCTTGTGAAGTTCAGATTTCTAGGTTTCATAGATGTGGGGTGACCCACCCAGGCCATTGCCCTGAGATGTTCTTGTGAATCTTGAGACTTGAGGAATCTGGTTTCCTAAAGTGACTTTTAAGGCAGACAATAGCCTAGTAAGTAGCTTAATAAAGGTCAGTTTACCTTATGACTTGGACACTTTAGAAGAATTATCTATGTGCAAGCAGTAACTATCTCATGACATTTGACTATGTGCATCGTAAAAATTACGGATAATGTTGCAAAGACTGGGAACAGTTAACTTTCCTCATGTATAACCTGTAAGTGGACCAAGAAGCAGTCATTTGAACAGAACAAGGGACACTGCATGTTTTAAAATTGGGAAAGGTGTGTGTCAGAGTGGCATCTTTTCACCATACTTATTCAATCTTTAAGCTGAACAAATATCCAAGAATTTGAACAATATGAAGAAGAATACAGTAACAGAATTAACAGAAGACTCATTCACAACCTGTGATATACAGATGACATAGTGTTGATTACTGAAAGTGAAGAGGACTTGAAGCACTAACTGATGAAGATCAAAGACTACAGCCTTCCATACAGATTAAATTTCACCATACTGAAAACAAAAATTCTCACAATTGGACCAATACGCAAAATATGATAAATGAAGAAAAAATTGAAGCTCTCAAGCATTTCATTTTACTTGGTTACACAATCAACACCTATGGAAATCAGATGAAGTAATAATGCACTGGGCTGCTGTAAAAGATCTCTTTAAAGCATTAAAACAAAACAAAACAAAAAAAAAGATGTCACTTTGAGGCTAAGGTATGCCTGACCCAAGCCTTAGTATTTTCAATCACCACATATGCATACAAAAGCCCAACAATGAATATAAAGACTGAAGAAAAATTGATGCATTTGACTTATTGTACAGGCAAAGAACATTGAATATCCTATGAACTGCCAAAATGAATACATCTGTGTTGGAAGAAGTACAGCTAGAATGACCCTTAGAAATGAGGATGGCTAGACTTTGTCTCACTTACTTTGGACATGTTATCAGAAGTGTCCAATCCCTAAAGAAGGACATAATATTTGGTGAAAAAGAAGAGATATAGAGTGAGATGGACTGACATAGTGGCTACACCACTGGTCTGAAAAATATTTACTTTGAGGTTGGTGCAGGCTTTGGAAATATTTTGTTTTGTTACACACAAGTTCACTATGAGTTGGAACTTACTCAGTGGAACCTAATATCAACAACAAAGTCAGTTTTGATAAATAGAAACTCCAAGGTCAGAATAGAAGCTGGTTTTATAGCGAAAACCAAATAAAATAAAATAATCTAGCATTCTGGTTAGCAGTCAAATGCATGTATAGTGAAGTATTACTATATAACTACTATTCTGGCCCCATTTCCATGAAAATATATATAAGTTGGAGTAAAGAATATTTATAAGTTCTTTCCTCTCTGAAATATTTTCAACTCTCTAGTCAAAATGTTGGGGCTCTGGTGGTGTAGTACCCAAGGCATTTGACTGCTAACCATAAGGCTAGTGGTTCAAACTCACCAGCCACTTCTTGAAAGGAAGGCTGGGAAATCTCCTTCCATAAGGATATCACCTTGGAAGCTCAAGGAGAGGTCACTATGAGTTGGATCTGACTTGACGGCAAAGGGATCGGTTTGGTTTTTGGTTAGTTAAACGATACTCACTTTACAAATTGTATATGAGATAAATTTCAGTTTCTAATATTGGCTTATCATAATTTTTAGTTTAACATTTTTTGCTACATGGCAAGGATCAGCAAGAATGCTACTCCCACCTGAAAGTGTATCCAGTCTTCACCTTCTGAGATCTCTATCCTTTTCAGCATCTGCTCCAAGTTGTTCTGTCTCTTTCCCCCTGTCCTCCAGGCCAGATCAAGGGGTATCAGCCATAGTCAAAAGGATCCACATGACTTCCTATTCTTCAGATAAGCTGACCATTTCTCTCTGATTCCTGGCTGTCTGGGGCCAGGTCAGCCATCATTAGCCTCAAGAGTGTAAATTCACTTGTTTCTATTCACCTCATAGCCAACACCTTCTCTGATCTTAGCCATCCCAAGTTAGATCAGAGCATACAAGTTAAAAGAATTCAGTCTTTCTTACTGCCAAATAGGCAGATGCCAGCTGCAGCTGGCTCTCATTTCTGTCCCTGGGGTTTGTTTATTTTTTGGAACAGTTCAGAGCATTTACAGAGAGTGTCTATACTTAAAGTCATCCTTCCATTATAACCATAAAGGGTAAAAACAAAGAGACATATAAAGCATAGTCTGGGAACAGTCAGAATATGAATGGTTTTATGGTTTTCCAATACAGGAAGCTTTCTAAGTTCCAAGTTCAAAGCCTTTTATTAGACTTCTTTGTATAGTAATCACTGGGTCCTTATTGCATAACTATGATTAATCAAATTATTGAATGTGCAGGCTTGAATTATGTCCCTGTCCCTTCCTGAGGTTAACTGACTTGTATGATTTGTCTACTCCCCATCATTTCCATACACTTTCAGGGACTGTCCAAAGGTCTTACATAATAAGGCACCATAATTGTTGAGAAATTCCAATGATAATCTTTCTGGAATCAAAGAAAAAGGCCAAATTGAGTTCTTTTTATCACAGATATTATTTTTGACTTGTGGATTTGTAGGGATATAGTGTCATTTTATTTAGTGAAATACAGAATATTGGATGGAGTTCTGATTTGGATATTTATAACTTAGAGATGCCCATTAAACATTCTAGTGAAATCACCAAGTAGTCAACTGGCAGTAAGTCTAGAGTTCAGAAGCATTGAAAGTGTAAATATGCAAATCTTCAGCTAACATGGAGATATAAATATGTAAAGTCAATTCATATCTCCTGTCACCAAGGTGCAAAGAATTCACATTTAGATGCATCCTTTCCACCAAACAAATAGCACTGATAGATAAATATAAAGATGTAAAACAACAACTAAACAATGTTAATATGCCTTCAAACAAGACAAATTTCTCTGCATTCCAGACAGAAAAGAAAAACACAGACAGTAATGGGCAGCAGTGGGGGTGGTGGGCTTGAGAGGAGCTAAAGGCAGGCTTCTTAAAGCACAAAATGAGTAAAAAGGAATAAAACTGGGTCCAAAGTGACTGATGGGATAAAAAAAAAAAAAAAAAATGCTGCCAAAATCCCAGAGAATCAAGAGATGGAGTTTATTGGACTTTCTTGCTGAGATGAATTTAGCCACATCCCATTTTGTCTGTTGGCTTTGTTCTTTAATATGAATACTACTACTACTGATAATAATAATACAATAAAAAAATGAGAGACAGACACACTGAGTCATGACACATAAAGGTATATATGTATATGACAGCTCATGCAATCCATAATTAAAATGTAAATTGTTAAAAACCAAAAAACAATTTCTGTAAAATAACAGCTTTATTAAGATTGAAAGATTTGCAAATTGAGAAGTACCAAAATTAAAGTTCAAAATGGTTTTCCAAAAAAGAAGCATAACCACACGTCCTTTATTCTCAGTTTTTCAGAACTCTGTAAGGAGTTGGGAAAGAGTGTAGCACTGCATTTGATTGATTCATATTTAACACTATAATAGGGGTAAAGAGACTGCAGATTCAGAGAAGTTCAACAGAGACACTTATTAAGCCTTGGACAAGACAAAGACAAAGCAAGACAATCATCCAGGATGAAGGAAAACATCAGCATGAACACAGTATATACATAGCTAAATGGAATCTGTTAAGTCATGGCCATGTTGTTGTTGTTACGTGCCGTCCAGTTGGACCCGACTCATAGCAACCCCTCGTTGGGTTTCTGAGGCAGTATCACTACAGAAGTAGATTGCCACATCTTCCTTCCAAGTGGCTGGTGGGTATGAACCGCCAGCCTTCTGGTTAGCAGTCAAGTGCCTTAGGCACTATGCTATCAGAGCTCCTAAGTCATGGCCATAGTGCTAATTATATAATTGAAAACAAAGGGAATCATCACAAAATCATGATTGGTGGCAGATCAATTCATCACTATTGTAGGTAGAACTACAGAAGCTGGGAAAAGAAGATGATTGTGAAACATACATAATGGAAGATAGAGAAGGGTTATAGCATTGGTTCTGGTCCTTGACTACTTGGCTATGCGGTGTTCCAGATATGACTCATGACCTCATGACCATGGAACCTGAGTCATAAACACAAAGTGGCTACAAAACAATACCAGGAGCCCAACCTAAATATAAATCAGAAAGGAACACATTCAGGCAAGTCCCCTAGTTCTTAGTGTGAGCATAATCTACTTTCAATTATACCCTTCCTGAAGGCAAACTGTCAAGCCCTGGAACTTGTCTGTGCTGGTTTGATGGTCTGAAAGAATCCAATGCCATCTGAAACTTATGTCAAGCCTCAAAATGGAGTTAGGGCTCCCACTACAGACCACAGCCTTTCACAAATCCAAGCACTTTACAGTTTTAAGCTCTAATACATTACCTTCTCTGATCACAGATTTTACTTAAAATGTTTTGAACACACTTAGGTTGGTGTACTTTCCTCTACCCAGACTGCTTAATGTCTACTTGCTTTGCTGTTGTTCTTGTTGTTATGTGCCGTCGAGTCGACCCCGACTCATAGCGACCCCTCCTTGGGTTTCCGAGGCAGTATCACTACGGAAGTAGGATTGCCCAACCTTCCTTCTGAGGAGTGGCTGGTGGGTTTGAACCGCCAGCTGTCTGGTTAGCAGGCAAGTGTCTTAGCCACTATGCTTTAGGACAAGGTTTTTAGACTACAGACTTTATTTTTTCTTGATAACTGAGCACCATCTCATTTCTTCACCATGCTTCACTGTAGCAGCAGTCTTCAGTAATAATCTTATGTAGACAGGATGGAACAGGGCCATATTGGTCCACAGTTATGCAATAAATCTTAAAGTAGGAACTCAAGTCCATTTGTAACATATAGCTTCTCAATATAACTCATTTCATGTCAAGAGCTCTGGTGGCATAATGTCTACAGGTTTAACTTCTAAACAGAAGCCTGGCAATTCAAACCCATTAGCCCCTCCTTGGAAAGAAGAATGGGCAATCTACTTCCATAGAGATACCGCCTCGGAAACCAAAGGAAGGGTCACTATGAATCAGAATCAACTTGAGGACAGTGAGTTTGGTTGGGTTTTGGCTCATGTGCAGCATATTTGCTTTCTAAGAAATTATATTAGAAATAACCTCCATACAGTATGTGATAATTCTAATAATAATATCACTAATCCGGTCAATAGTGTGGATTGAAATACTAATGAGAAAAATACAAAGTTTTTCAATTAACACATGGAAAGTGTTGCATATATAAATTAATAAAACTTAAGTGATAGAACAAAACTACATAAAAAACAATGAGATTAGGCATAAAGCAATAATGTCAATAACATTCATTCACTAAGGGAAAACTGTTAGCTTACAAAATCTAAAGGCATGTAAGACAAATGTAATAAACACAAAAAGAGAAAGCAAATATATTGATACATATGGAAAATTTGTACCAAGCAAATAAACCCAAGTTGCCAACAAAAGAAACTTCAAAGGAATAAAGAGTTAAACCAATGTCCAATGACTCAACATCTGTGACCTTGGAAAAGCTTATCTGCTTTTGCCACTATGGCATTTCAAGTTCAAATAAGTGTTTCAGTTCCTTTAATTTGTGACAAATATATCTTAAGGCTTAGTGCCTAAGGCACTTGACTGCTAACTAGAAGGACAAGGGTTCTAAATAACCAGTCACTCCTCAGAAGGAAGGTTGGGCAATCTACTTCCATAGTGATACTGCCTTGGAAACCCAAGAAGGGGTCACTACGAGTCAGATCTGACTTGAGAGCACATGACAACAACAACAACAGCAGTTTGGCTGGAAGTTATCAAGCAATATCATTGATATCACACACAAGTAAAATCTTACTGAAGATAATTCAAAAATGGTTGTAACAGTATGTTGACAGAGAACTTCCAGAATGTAAGCTGGATTCAGAAGGGGACATGGAGTGAGGGATATAATAGCTGGTATCAGATGACTCAAACAAAGAATACCAGAAAGATGTTTACTTGTGTTTTATTGACTATGCAAAAGTATTTGATTGTGTGGATCATAACAAATTGTGGATAACATTGAGAAGAATGGGAATTCCAGAACACTTAATCGAGGTTGGCACAGGACCGAGCAGTGTTTTATTCTGTTGTACATAAGGTGCCACAGAGCTGGAGATGACTCAATGGCATATAACAACAATAACAAGTTCAGCTGCATACAGATTGGTGAGGAAAACAAGTTTCTGTGTACTCCAACGGGTACCAATGAATCCTTTAACAGATATATAATAACTTTTTCTTTTTTTTTCAAGGGGGTGAAAGCAGGCAGGCCTGGTTATCAAAACCTATCTCATCTATGAAAAAACCATGACAGTATAAAGTTCAGGTAACGTAAAACTTGTGATTTCCAGAATGACCAAAAGCAAAAGAAAAACCTTCAGTTAAGGGTTGTGGAAGATATATGATTAACAGTTAATCTATTTAAAATATATTCCCCAGGGCAAAACTGCCTCTTCCTTGTTCACCCTATAGTCATGGATCACCTTCTAGAAACAGAAGTAGAGCTCAAAACAAAATGGAGTCTAAGGCAAACCTTGTGCCAACAATTTGGTTCTGCCAAGTTCTAAGGTTATAATGTGAGTTCAATTATTTTCCCCTCCTTTGGTCATGAATTTCTGTAGAAATTTTTTGATAACCATGAATTTGGGTAAGTTCAGGACAAGGTCAAATTAGATGAATCCTTTTGTTTCCCAAAAAAGGCTGACTCAAGGTGAAGTTTATCTCCTCTGAGAATTTAATTTCTTCAAGATACATAATTTTTGGCATACAAGGATGGTGACATTTTTACTACAAGCATTAGGTATTTCATATAACATTGTCTTAATAATCAATTGAAATAATTACTGATTTACTCTAAATGTAATGCCAAGTCTGGTTTTCTGTTTCTCTAAACAAAATGAATTATTCAAAAGAGCACAGTGCTCAGAGCAAAAAGGTCTTATTAGTTTATCTGAATCATTGTTTGACTCAAATACGCCTTTTAAGCACGTTTTTTCCAAAGCCCAAGATTCAAAATAACATGTATAGGCAATGGTTGCTGTGATTACCTCAACTTCCATGAAAGCCAGAAATCTGGAAACATCAGTATTAGGCCAGTATGCTGAAATAAACCGCAAAACCAAAACCCAAAGTTCTTGAATCAAGAAAACAAGTTCCACAAGGCACTTGTTTATACATGAACAATTTCAGTAACTGTTTTTATGTGCCTCAGCTGTAAAGACATTCTGCAAACTTCAGACTTCATATTAATAGACACAGCAAATATCATCTACTAAGGTACAAAACTGTTCCTTGGAAGACTTAGCAGGAAATCTTCTTTTTTTAAAAAAACTATAGCTTGAATTTCAGACACTTCCCAAGTTATGATATTTATAATTTTGCTAAGTTTATCAACATAAATTTCTAATTGGAGTTGCATTATCTACACTCATTTAAAGTCTGATCATTGTATTATTACTTTTAATACAAGAATCATCTATTTCAGTAGTTAATAGGTTGATTAAGAACTTTCTCATGTTCTTTAAGTTTTCTTTTGTGGTTCTTAATTTTAGAATCTTCTCATAGTTCTTATTTTTCCTATTGGCTAATTGGTTATGTATAACCAATTGGGAGAGATCTCTGATAGCGTAGTGCCTTAAGCACTTGACTGCTAATCAGAAGGCTGATCTGCCACTCCTCAGAAGGAAGATGGGGCAATCTACTTCCATAGTGATACTGACTGGGAAACCCAAGGAGGGGTTGCTATGAGTCGGGTTCAACTGGATGGCACTTAACAACAACAACATACCTGGAAAATAGAATATTAACACATCAACATTATTCCTGTATAGATCTCATAGTAATCTTTCAGTTCACTTACTCCTGTATAGCTAATTTTGTTTTCTTGGGTCCTGGATCAGCTGCAGTACAGTCTGTGTACTCATCACCTTTTACACCAGAGTTCTGGAAATCTGGATTCAATCTAGTAGGTCCATGTTCAAAATATCACAATCCTTTCCATAAGTCCAATATAGTCCATCTTTCTTTTGGAATATTTTGGTTAAGAATTACAACAAGTCAGCAAAACAAAGCTTCTCTGTAGATGACAAAACTTAATAAGGCCATAGTTAACTCATGTCTTTTTTTTAACTAAAGATCTTGAAATTGTATCTATCACAAAACATAATTAATGCTGAAAAAGTTTGCTGAAATTTTCTAAGTTTCCATTTAAATTGTTACACTTTTTCCTATCTCCCCAAATCAAAATTTAGCTTTTTAAGATTGCACCAGTTAGTTTTAGAAATTACAGGACTTTTGTTCAAATGACCAATATGGCTTGAGGTGGAAATACTTCCTGAGGTTATCCCAAGTTTAATTTCTGTTTTGGCTTTGTAGAGTTCTCTTGCAATGGAGACAATCTGCCCATGGTTCCTGAATAATAGGGATTCACCCAATTTTTTGATAATTATAGTAAGGCAGCATTATTCCTTATTCTCTTTTTTTCTGAAAAAGTCTACATTGAGTTTGGGAGGGGGTCCTTCAAAAACTTCCCTGAGAGGTAAATGACTTCAGAGACTATAGCCAAAGAAGTCTGCTCTTGCCTTTTTCTCTTATCTTGAGCTCTCATTCAAACACAAGAATAGATCATACTAGTTCATTTATTTGTTAAAGATGAAACATAACCAATTTAACTAATATTTTCATGTAAGACATATTAATTCATTTCCTTAAATAACACATTCTGTATATAATATCTAACTTAAGTCACTTAGAACAATTTCACCTTCAAGATTGTCACAAACACAAATTTTGTCAAAATGAAGTCATTTCATTAATTTTTTGTAATATTAGTATACCTAAACCACCAGCCACTCCTCGGAAGGAAGCTTGGGCAATCCTACTTCTGTAGTGATACTGCCTCAGAAACCCAAGGAGGGGTCGCTATGAGTCGGGTTTGAATCAACAGCACATAACAACAACAACAACAACAACAAATTCCTTTAAGTATCTGTCATTAGATAAAATCTGAGCAAGTACCTTGAAGAAATATTATCTAATTTAATAATATCATCCAGAGGTAAAAATTGTATTTTTTTTCATAATCTTATCTTTTGATTGCTTCATAAAGTTATCTTAGAATAATTTGTTTCTTTTTAAAACCTTATTATACTAATAAAAATAAACATTTTTTTTT
>NW_006922569.1:302970-304919 GCF_000298275.1 Orycteropus afer afer
AGAGTCATCCATGGTAGAAAAGTTTCAGTGGAGTTTTCAGACTAAGACAGATTGGAAAGAAGGACATGGCCAGGCTCACTACTGAAAAAAAACTGGCAACCTGAAACTTTATGATTGGCAGAGAAAAATTGTCTAATATAGGACTGGAAGATGAGCCCCTCACTTTGGAAGGAATGTGAATACAACTGGGGAAGATCTGACTTATCAAAGTAAAGTTGATCTTAATAACACAGATGGACTAAAGTTTTTGGGGTCTTCATTTGCTGATGTGGCATGACTCAAAATTTGACAAAAAAAAAAAAAAAAAACAGCTGCAAACATTCATTAATAATTGGAAGGTGCAATGTAGAATATGTTGTTGTTGTTGTTGTTAGGTGCTGTCGAGTCAGTTCCAACTCATAGTTACCCTATGTACAACAGAACGAAACATTACCCGGTCATGTGCCATCCTCACAATTGCTACACATGAGCCCATCATTGCAGCCATTGTGTCAATTCATCTCATTGAGGACTTTTGTGATTGGTGTGTAAATTTGAAAAATAGTAATATTAATTGGTCTTCCTTATAGACATATAGTTATTATCCTATCATTGACAACATTAGACTTCAGGATATATCTTAAAACATTTTTGTAAGGATGAAAGCCATACCATTCCTCCTCAATTTGTCATTCCCAGGGTAGTAGATTATATGATTGTCTGATTTAAATGGCAAAAACCAGTCCATTTCAGCTCATCAGTGCCTAAGAGATTGATTTTTATGCCTTCCATTTCATTTTTGACAACTTCCAGTTTTCCTACTTTTGTACTTTATACATTTCATTTTCCAATTATTAATGGATGTTTGCAGTTCTTTCCTCCCATTTTAAGTCCTGCCCCATCGACAAATGGAGGTCTTGAAACCTATGCTCCATCTATGTCATTAAGGTCAACTATATTTTGAGGAGGCAGCTCTTCTCCAGTCCTTTTTGAGCGCCTTCCAACCAGAGTCTCCAGGGCTGTTCATAAAGTTTTCCAGTAACATAACAGATTCTTTCACTACTGTTGCTAAGGTTTTCACTGGCCAATTCTTTAAGAAGTGGATGTCCCTTTCCTTCTTCCCAGTCTGTCCTAGTCTGGAAGCTCTGCTGAAACCTGTCCACAATGGGCGATCCCACTAGTATCTGAAACACTGGTAGCACAGCCTCCAGCTCCACAGCAGCACACAGTCAGCACAGTATGACACACTGGCAGATGAGGGGTGGTATGAAGTATGAATCTAGGAAAATTGGGAAATGAAAGAATGAGAGGGAACACATAGAAAATCAATATCCTAACCATTACTGAGTTGAAAGGAACTGTTCTTGGCCATGTTGAATCAGACAACCACATGGTCTACTAGGCTAGTTGGTTCTAGAGTGCTACTATAACAGGAATACCACAAAGGGAAGGCTTTAACAAACAGTAATTTATTCTCTTATAGTTTTTTGTTGTTGTTGGTAGGTGATGTCGAGGATTCTCTGACTCATAACAACCTTATGTACAACAGAAGGAAATATGGCTCAGTTCTGTGCCACCCTTATGATTACTGCTATACCTGAGTCCATCATCACAGCCATTGTGTCAATCCATCTTGTTGAAGGACTTCCCCTCCTTTGTCAACCCTCCCCTTTACCAAGTATGGTATCCTTCTCCAGAAAATAGTTCCTTCTAACAACATGACCAAAGTAGGTGAGATGAAGTCTGGCCATTCTCTCTTCCAAGGAGCATTCCAGATGAACTTCCTCTAGGACAGATCTGTTAGTCCTCTTAGCTGCCTATGGTACTCTTAGTATTCTTCTCCAACAATTCAAAAGCCACAACTCTTCTTTGGTCTTCCTTATTCATTGTCCAGCTCTCACATGCATCAAAAGCAATTGAAAATACCATGACATGGGTTAGGTGCAACCTTTTTTTTTTTTTTTTTTTTT
>NW_006922569.1:305019-309679 GCF_000298275.1 Orycteropus afer afer
TTTTTTTTTCCACTGCACTTTTCAAATGAATAAATTTATATTAAAGTTTCTTAGAGTAGCTACTGAAAGACTAGTTCATAAGATAGTGCAACAAGTTTTATTCCGAGCTAAGGCTTAGAACAACTTTGTGGAGCTGCACAGAGAAAGATAAAGTAAACCCAGATTGAATGTTCTTTATATTAGAACCAAAATCCTCAAGACATAATCTTGTCCACTTTTCTAGGTGACCCACTGCAGATTTTGTCCAGGAAGATACCATCTTTAGTGAGAATCATTTACATACTCACTGGGTCTCTGAAATCAATTTAAATAACAGACTTTTAAGGTTTCTGCCTGTGCTGTTTCTCATGATCTTCCATTTCACAGCATAACATTCTTAACACAGCACAACACAAAACAAAGCATCATGCACACATACACAAGTAGCTACGTAACTTCAAGCTGTTTCATTTAGGTTGACCAATCTTAAAATTACCAGAGATCTCTCTCAGATCTAGCCCAAGAAACCTTGTCCCAAAAGTGGCCACTGAGTTTCTATAGAATTCCTTGGTAATTGTACACCAGAGTCCACTGTACAAAACAGCAAAGGAGACCCTACTTCTTACATATGTAAGCCACTGGAGTACTTGAGAAAGGTCCAGACTCTTGTTGAGGAAAGGCATTCTCCATTTTACCAAGCAATGAAACATGTTTCAAAGTTTCTGTAGAACAGGTCAGGAGTTTCCTACTTCCCAACAGCAAAATTTCTTGCAAGCTTTAATGATGCCACCCAATATGTGTTCACACAATAAACATCAAATGGCAACAATGAAGCACTACATTTGGATTAACAACCATCAGCAAGGTGCACAAAACCTAGATTATTAAAACCAGAGTTACAAACCAAATATCTACAAAGAAGCAGACTAAAGTGTTTGCAAACAGAACAAGAAAGAAACTTTTAATCAAAATCTCATGCTGCAGCCACCAGCAGAGACAAACAACCTCTTGCTCTTGCAAGAGACAAAACAAGAACCCCACACTGCTGTCACTAGTGGAGGCTAAAGGAGACGCTTGTAACAGATGAGTAGAGAGAGGAAAGGGAAGGGAAAAAAAAAAAAAAAAAGGCAAAGAAAATCTTATTAGGTCAGAGTTTCATGTGTATAATTTCTCCTGAAATTTATTAATATGTGGATACAGCCAAATATTTCTAGAGGTGCTAAAACACAATCCTCAAGGGTATGAAAAAAAAAAAAAAAAAACAGAAAGAGAACACACACAAGACTAAAGGCATCAAAATGTCACACCAAAACACCAGGCTCGAAATCCAAGAGCACTTACCTCACAGGATCTCTAGGGTTCACAGAGATGGTGCGATACAAGAAACCCATTTGGTGCCTGTGCTAGTACTCAAACCCCAGGGGTCACGTATGGAATAGATGGCTTTAGATCCTGGTGACTATGCGAACATGCTCTTTAAAACTAATTTCTACCATTAATATGTCAGTTATTTCCTACAGTGGTGGTTTGCATGTTGCTGTGAAGCTGAAGGGAATGCCACTGCATTTCAAATACTAATAGGTCACCCATGGTGGACAAGTTTCAGCGGAGCTTCCAGACTATGACAGACCAGGAAGAAGGAATGGGTGATCCATTTCTCAAAGAGTTGGCCCCTTAGAACCTTATATATAGCAGGGAAACTGCCTGATATTTTATTAGAAAATTTTATGAAAAGCTGTGAAACACTGTCCGATATAGTGCCAGATGCTGAGATTGTTAGGTAGGAAAGCACTCAAAATATGACTGGGAAAGAGTTGCCTTCTCAAAATAAAGTTGACCCTAGTGATGTGGCTGGAGTAACGCTTTCATTACCACCATTTGCTGATAGGACATGACTTAAAATGATAAGAAACAGCTGCAAATACCAATTATTAATGAGATGATACAATGTATGAGTCTAAGAAAATTGGAAGCGGTCAAAAATGAAATGGAACACATAAAGTTTGACATCTTACCTAAGATGTATTATTGCTGTTTTTATGTACCATTGAGTCAGACCCAACTCATAGCGACCCTTCTTTGGGTTTCTGAGGGGATATCACTATGGAAGCAGATTGCCCAACCTTCCTTCCAAGGAGTGGCTGGTGGGTTTGAACCGTCAGCCTTCTGGTTAGGAATCAAATTTCTGAAAACTTCAATCTTTTCTCTGTTTATCAAGATGTTGCTTATTGGTCCAACTGTGAGGGTTT
The DNA here is from genome assembly GCF_000298275.1 of Orycteropus afer afer. Lineage (NCBI taxonomy): Eukaryota > Metazoa > Chordata > Mammalia > Tubulidentata > Orycteropodidae > Orycteropus > Orycteropus afer. The sequence continues at coordinate 307,248 of NW_006922569.1, forward strand.
TTGTTTTCTTTACCTTGAGCTATAATCCTTACTGAAGATTGTTGTCTCTGATCTTCATCACTAAGTGCTTCAAGTCAGGGATTTCATTTAATGAAATCAGACCTCATATTGCAGTGGCCAAATCTACTGTAAAATACCTCTTTAAAGTGTCCAAGATCAAAGATATCACTTGGAAGACTAAGGGGTCCCTAACCCAGGTGGTGGTATTTTCAATCACTACATATGCATATGAAAGTTGGACAATGAATAAGGAAGACCAAAGAAGAATTTATGCCTTTGAATTATGGTGCTTGTAAAGAATACTGGAAATACCATGGACTGCCAGAAGAACAATCAAATCTATCCTGGAAAAAGTGCAGCTGGAATGCTCCTTAGAGATAAGAATGACCAGATTTTGTCTCACCTATGTCATTCATGTTGTCAAGAAGGGACCAGTCTCTGGAGAAAGACATTATGTTTGGTAAAATGGTGGGTCAGATAAAATGGGAATACCCTCAAGAGATGGATTGACACAGTGACTGCAATGATGGACTCAAGCATAGCAGGAATTATAGGATGGTGCAGAACCATGTAGTATTTCATTCTGTTGTACATAGGGTTAGAATCGACTCAACAGCACCTAACAAAAACATAAGGCTCATTTACCAAGAATTTTTATTGTTTGGGATACTCAACCTTAGCTGCAATTTCCTGTGATACAGAGGAGGTTCTTGCAAGAATCTGAGCGGACTACTGTAGAATGTTGTAGAACAAGTTATTTTGGCCAAGAGTGTAGTCATGGATCACATATTCTAAAAAGCAGAAGTAGTGGACTAAGAAAAAATGAAGTCTGGCTTAGAACTGTGTCAGCCATTTTAGTTATTCAAAGTGCCTCAGAGTTGGAGTACTGTTTCATAGAATTTATTTCAAATTAAACTCATTAAGGTAGAAAAAAATTGGATTAAATATATAAGTTTGAAAGATGAGTGAAGCTACTTGTGAGCTTGAATGAGAAAGCCAACACATGTCTAGTTGGAATAAAAAGAAGAATTTAAAGACAAGGGGACTAGCAATCGCTGAAAGAAATTTTGCTGATAATATTCTAGAATCAGTGAAAACACATAAATTCTTGCACTGAAGAAACAATCTTTGTGAAATCAAATCTACAAATGCCAGCAGAGAGACTGTTGTACAACAAATTTAAAGAGAATAATCTTCAGAACAACAGAAGAATAAATATACTTTATGATCAATAATGATCAATTGTTTATCACTAAGTATCTGTTGATAGAAAAACCACCCAAAGATGAACTTCAGTAAGAGGAAACATGATCTTAAAATGATAAAACAGGATGCAAGAAGGAATATTGAGGAAAAACTTGTAACAACATGGATAAATATGAATGAGAATAACCTTATAAAACATAGGAAATAACTGCTAATTTTTAGGATGTTGAAGACAATATTAAAATAATATATCTAAGATAAAATAACAAGTGAATAATTAAAATATAATATTATAACTAACATCAAAGATGAGAGAGGAGTGAATATAAATTAAGTATTATAATAATTTTGTAATTTTATCAGTGTGTGCAAGAATAGAGTGATTATTCCCTTTATATTGTAAACATAAAATGGAAATTAACATTATATTGATTAGAAATAAAATTACGTCGTCTAGTTGTGTTAAAGGAGCTCTGGTAGCATAGTGCCTAAGGCACTTGACAACTAACAGAAGGCTGGCCATTCAAACCAACTAGCCACTCCTCAGAAGGAAGGTTGGGCAATCTACTTCTGTAGTGATACTGCTTCAGAAATTCAAGGAGGGGTTGCTATGTGTTGGGTTGAACTGGAGAGCACATAACAACAACAGCTGTCTTAAAACAACAACAACAAAAAAACATATTAAGACAGAAATATAAATTGATTGACATGTATTTAATATACAGTTTTCAAATTAGTGTGACATTTTGACTACAGAGTCAAAAATATTCAGAAAATGAAAGATCCTCAAAATATTCTTATTCCATATCAGCACTGCCATGTTGTTGTTGTTGTTAAGTGCCATCGAGTCGTTTCCGACTCATAGCGACCCCATGCACAGCAGAAGGAAACACTGCCTGATGCCGTGCCAGCCCCACAATCCCTGCTATACTTGAGCCCATCATTGCAGCCAATGTATCAATCCATCCCCTTGAAGGCCTTCCCCTCTTTCGTTGACCCTCCACCCTACCAAGCAGGACATACTTCTCCAGGGAATGGTCCCGTCTTACAACAACCAAAATAGGTGAGACGAAGTCTGGCCATTCTTGCTTCCAAGGAGCATTCTGGCTGCACTTCCTCTAGGACAGATCTGCTGGTTCTTTTAGCAGTCCACGGTACTTTCAGCATTCTTCGCCAGCACCACAACTCAAAAGCATCAACTCTTCTTCAGTCTTCCTTATTCATTG
>NW_006922569.1:315019-318583 GCF_000298275.1 Orycteropus afer afer
TGTTAGGCTGGGTTTTCTAGAGAAGCAAAACCAGTAAAGCTTATACATACTTATAGAGAAAGAGAAGTTTATCTTAGGAGAATGGCTCATACACTTATAGAAGCGGTCAAATTCCAAGTTTTTGGATCAAATGTCAATCTGGAGGCTTTTCTTGACTCTTACAGCTGCAAGGGCTGATAAGCTCAAGGTTGGCAGGCAGTATACCAACTGTTGACTCCAACAAATGATGAATCCAAGATCTCCAAGCTGAATGGTGGATTGTTTACTCATGGAGAGTTGTAGGCAGCACAACAGGATCCCAATCCACAGATGAGTATCTCTTTTCCCAGAATGTCCATAAATATATTGGAAGCAGGCCACACCCCTAGGGAAACTCTCTTTAAACAGATTGGTTGCTCAAGACATATACATCCAATCCCATCATGGGAATAACCCACATCACAATTGCTTAAACCACACAGAATTTTGGTCCAGCCAAGTTGACACACAGCTTCAACTATCACAATAAGTCTTCCTCTAATCCTGATGCCACATTCTTCTTCATATAGTCCAGCTTCTTGGATTATTTGTTCAGTATGCAGATTGAATAAGCATGGTGAAAGTATACTACCATGAAGCATACTTTCTGATTTTAAACCATGCAGTATCCACTTGTTCTGTTCAAAAGACAGCCTCCTTGTCTATGTAAAGGTTGTCATGAGCACTATTAAGTGTTCTGGAATTCCAATTCTTCTCAATATTTTCTATCTATCTAACTATCTATCTATCTATCTATCTATATTAAGATCCACACAATCAAATGCTTTTGTATACTCAATAAAACACAAGTAAACATCTTTTTTATATTCTTTTCTTTTAGCCGAGATCCATCTAACATCAGCAATGATATCTCTCATTCCACGTCTTCTTCTGAATGCGGCTTACATTTCTGGAAGTTCTCTGTCAATATACTGCTGCAAACATACCATGCTCATGGATAGGCAGATTGAACCTTGTGAAAATATTAATTCTACCCAAATCAATTTTTTATTCAGTGCAGTTCCAATCCACATCCCATCAACATTCTTTAAGGATATGGAAAAACCAATCACTAATTTTATATGGAAAGGAAAGAGATCTTGGATAAGTAAAGCAATGTTGAAGAAGAAAAACAAAGTAGGAGGTCTTATACTCCCAGATCTTAAAATCTACTATACAGCCACAGTAGTCAAAACTGCCTGGAGTTGATACAATGGCAGACATATAGACCATCAGAATAGAATTGAGCACCCAGAAATAGATCCATTGACCTATGGTCATCTCATCTTTGACAAAGGGCCAAAATCCATTAAATGGGGAAGAGATTGTCTGTTTAACAAATGGTGCTGGCCTAACTGAATAGTCATTTGCAGAAAAATGAAACAAGATCTTTATCTCACACCATACACAATAACTAATTCCAGATGTATCAGAGACTTAAATATGAAACCTAAAACTATAAAGTTATTCAAGGAAAAACTAGAGGCAAATTTAGGAGCCATAATATATGGCATAAATAGACTATAAAGCATAACCCAAAATGCACAAACAGCAGAAGATAAACCACTTGTAGGGGACTGTCTAAAAATTAAATTTTTATGTGCTTCCAAAGACTTCTCCAAAGAGCCAAAAGAGAACCTACAGATTGGAAAAAAGGAATATTTGGCAATGACATATATGACAAGGGACTTATCTCTAAAATTTATAGAAAACTCTAACACCTCAACAACAAAAAGACAATAATCCAATTAAAAATAGGCATAAAACATGAATAGACACTTGACCAAAGAGGATATTCAGGTGACCAGAAAACATGAAGAAATGCTCATGATCATTAGCCATTAGAGAGATGCAACTGAAACCAACAATGAGATACCATCTTGCCACAGCACTAGTACCAAAGTTCAACAAGACAGAAAATAACAAATGCTGTCAAGGATGTGGAGAGACTGCAATATTCATACACTGTTAGTGGGACTGTCAAATGATACAACCACTGTGGAAAGCAGTATGGTGATTCCTTAAAAAGTTGAAATTAGAAATACCATTTGACCCTGCAATTCCATTGCTAGGTATATATTCTAAAGAATTGAGAACCAAGACAAGAACAGATATAGGCACATTCAGTTCATTGCAGTACTATTTACAATAGCAAAAATATGAACACAACCTAGGTGCCCATCAACAGAATAGATAACAAAACTATGGTACATACATACAATGGAATACTATGAAACCCTAAAGTATAATGTAGAATCTGCAAAACACCATGTAATGTGGATGAACTTTGAGGACATTATGCTGAGTGAAATAAGGACAAATATTGTATTAGTCCATTATTGTAAAAAGTCAAGGAAAGGTTTCTATATAGAAGTAAATTTTCTTTTTGGTTACGAGGGGTGGGAGGAAAGGAGAGGGAACACTGTTACATAGGCAGAGACAAGTACTGATTTGGGTGAAGAGAAGGGTAATGCACCAAATGTGAGTGATCAATGCAGTGGCATTGAAGAAGAAGACATAGAAGGTACATAAGAGGTACAGACAATGAAGATGAACCCTTTTGTACACACAGTGCTGCATTGTCAGTGATGGCAAACTTCTGGGGGTGATAGATGGGTGGACAGGCTGAATGGTTAGGTATGTCTATGCAAATGTGAGTGTGCCTATTGCCATGTATAGGGTTGGCAGACAATGTTTCTAGTAGTGTATTTGTAAGTTCTGTAAGAATTTCTAGGTATATAGTAGAGGAGACAAGGGACAAGTTTCTACTCACTTCTCGGCCACAGCCAGCTACCCAGAGGGAGTGAGTAGTTGGACCTGTAGGCTCAGGACCATGGTTGCAGGGGACATCAAGCTCAATTAGCATAATATACTACACAAAAACCTTGTTCCACATCCTACTCTGGCAAGTAGGACCTAAGATCTTAAAAGCTTGCAAGCAGTCATCTAGCTGCAACAATGGATCTCTCCTCATCCAGAGCAGAGAATAATGAAGAAAACCAAAGTTTCATGGAAACAATTAGTCCAAGGGACTGGTATAATGTATGATCCTCAGCCTGTATGACTATGAGACCAGAAGAACTAGATGGTGCATTGTTACCACTGTCAATCACTCAGACGGACATTTATGTAGGAGATCCTGGAGAGAGCAGGAGGACAATGTGCAATACTGAAAATGACAAAAAAGAAAAATAAAAAGACAAGTTTTCTGGTCTGATATAGTCTGGTGGAACTCCTGAGACTATGGCCCCTAGCTTCCCTTCAGGTCTGGAATTGAACCCACCTTTGGCTTCCAGCCAAACAAAAGACAGGTATATGAGCTGAACATTTACATTAGGTAGATACACTCTTTGGAGAGATCAGTCACAGGAGAATAGAAGGACTGTGTATGCACAGGAAGACAGCTTGGGGAGGGGGGCAGGAGTGCATGGGAGGGAAGGACACAGGGAAGAGGTAATAATGGAGAGGACGGGGAAAGGGAGCAGTTGCATATTGGGAAATTGCAGTTGACGTCATGAAACAAAGTGTATGTGAGCTGCTGTATGG
>NW_006922569.1:319841-320388 GCF_000298275.1 Orycteropus afer afer
CTTAGCATTTTGAATGCCTCCCTACCTTAGGGTCTCGTCTTCCAGCACTATATCAGACAATGTTTCAGGCTATTCATAAAGTTTTTCAGTAATATATCAGAAAGTGTTTCACTGTTATTCATAAGGTTTTCACTGGCCAACTCTTTGAGAAGTGGATGTCCTCTTCCTTCTTCTGAGTCTTAGTGTGAAACCTCTACTGAAAACTGGCCACCATGGGTAACCCTGCTGGCATTTGTAACTCTAGTGGCATAGCTTCTAGCCTCATGGCAACACACAAGCTACCACAATATGACAACTGACAGACAAATTTCTCTCCTCTAGTTGTTCCAAAATGCTCGGCCCATTTGCTGGTCTCCCTCAGTTGTTATGAACCTGGCTCACCTCCTCTCCTCCTGGATGTGGCCTTCTGGGCTGCTCCAAAACCTGTTGCACTACTTCTCCTCCTGGTTCCCTCCTTGCAGTCCTCTCCAAACCCTACCAAGCCACCTCTCCTCGTGGTTTACACCTTCTGGGCCACTTTCTCTCTTACAGTGTTGTTGTTGTTGTT
>NW_006922569.1:321158-324686 GCF_000298275.1 Orycteropus afer afer
AGTACAATCAAGTGCTCAGGGATTCCCATTCTTCTCAATGTTATCCATAATTTGTCATGATCCACACAATCAAATGCCTTTGCATAGTCAATAACTATGGACAAAATAAAGTACTCTTACAGTGTAGGAGGCTAGAATTCCAAATTCAGAGTGATGGCTATAGAGGCAGAGTGAAGCCTCCTTGACCTTGGGCTTCAGCTCTGCCTCTTGTTTCATGCCCACTAGAACTAGAGGCTTCTCCTTACTCACACAGCTACTGGCTTCTGAGGCAGACAAACCCAAGATAGATAAAATGGCACAATCCCACGATTAGTAGGTAACACAGAAGGACACTTGTTCAAGTCCAAGAATAATCCCAAGAGCAGCAGATAATACTGCACTGGTTCACATTCAGGAACTGGGGATGAAGACTCCTCAAAGTGCTGATCCAAATGGGCCAAAAAGTTAGAGTCCTTTCTCAAAGCTTCTCCATATATACTATAAGCAGGCTATACCTGGAAGGCAAATACTTAACTGTTCACAGAAAATTCCACCATGGAGGCAATTACAATCCACAAGAGATAACTACATCCAGCTGCCAAGCCACTCAAAACCATGGCCCAGACAAACCAACACACAACTTTAAAAAACACACAGAAAATGACAAATTGAAGAAGAATGACATCACATTCATTATCCAAAATAACATTTCAAAATCTATCCTGAAGTAAAATGCTTTCAGTGGTAGGACAAAATCCATACATCTATAAGGAAGACCTGTTAATGAGACCAACATTCAAACCAACAGCTAAAACCAAAAATGAAATCACTGAAGATTTTTACCAACTTGCACACTCTGAAATTGACCAAACATACAAACAACATATACTGATAATTACTTGTGACTGGATGTCAAAATTGGAAACAAAAAGTAACTTCTGTAGTTAGAAAATAGACGTTGGTGATATAAATGACTCTGAAAATTGCAAGATAAATTTTTGCAAGACCAATGATGCAATCATGAAACCACATAAACAATAATTATATATGTAGCCCTCACTAGATGAAATACACAGGAATCAAATCAAATGTATTTGTGAAGATGATGTAGAAGCTCAATATCGTAAGTCAGAGCAAGGCCAAGAACTGATTGTGAAACAGATCATCATTAGCTCATATGCAAGCTCAAGCTGAAGGTGAAGAAAATTAAAACAAGTCCAAGAGAACCAAAATATGACCATGATTATATCCTACCTGAATTTAGAGATCATCTGAAGAACAGATTTGATTCATTGAACATCAATGACCAAAGACCATATGAGTTGTGGAATATACAAGAAGAAAGCAAAATGGCATTAAAAACACAGGAAAGACTAAAAATAACCAAATGGATGTCAGAAGAGACTTTGAAACTTGTTCTTCAATGGAGAGTAGCTAAAGTGAATGGATGGAATGAAAGAACAGAACAGATTTCAAAGGGCTAGTAAAGAGGGCAAAATAAAGTATAATGAAATATGCAAAAACCTAGAGTTGGAAATCAAAGTGCAAGAGGATGCTCAGCATTCCTCAAGCTGAAAAAAAAAAAAAAAAAAGAAATCATGCCTCGAGTTGTGATGTTGAAGAATTTTATGGAGAAAATACTGAATAATGCAGGAAGCATCAAAAGAAGATAGAAGGAATGTGGAGAGTCACTTTACCAAAAAGAGCTGGCCAACATTCAAACATTTCAGGAGGCAGAGTATTGAATCAAGAGTATTCAGTATCAAGAGTCAATGGTATTGAAGGGAAAAGTCCAAGCTTCACTGAAGGAATTGCCAAAAACAAGGTTTCAGGAATTGATGGAATACCCAGTGAGGTGTTTCAACACACGGATACAGCACTGGAGACATTCACTTATTTATGCAAAGAAAGCTGGAAGACAGTTACCATAACTGAAAGAGATCCTTATTTCTCCCCATTCCGAAAAAGGGAGATGCAACAGAATGCAGAAGTTATCGAACAATATCATTAATATCACATGCAAGTACAAGTTTTTCTAAAAATAATTCAAAGCTGGTTGCAGCAGTACATTGACAGGCAACTGCAAGAAATTCTAGCTGGATTCAGAAAAGGACATAGTACGAAGGATATCATTGCTGGTGTCATATGGATCTTAGCTGAAAACAAAGAATACAGAAAGATGTTTACCTGTGTTTTTCTGACTATGTAAAGACATTTGACTCTGTGGACCATAACAAATTATGGATAAAATGGTGAAGAACTGAAATTCCAGAATACTTCATTGTTCTCATGGGGAAGCTGTACATAGATCAAGAGGCATTTGTTAGAAATAAACAGGGGATGGATATTGCATGCTGTGTTTCAGAGTTGCATCCTTTCACCATAATTATTCAGTTTCTATGCTGAGCAAATAATTGGAAAAGCTGGACTATATGAAGAAGAGCATGACATCTGGATTGAGTGAAAACCCAACAACACAACATTTAATTTGCAGGTGATGCAACATTGCTTCCTGAAAGTGAAGAAAATTTGAAGCACTTAGTGATGAACATCAAAGACTACATTGTTCAGTATGGATTATACCTCAACATAAAGAAAACAAAAATTCTCACATCTGGACCAATAAATAAGATAAGGATTAAAGTAAGAAAACATTAAGGTGGTAAAAGATTTATTGTTATTTTGATACAGAATGCTCATGGAAGCAGCAATTGAGGAATAAAATGACCTATTTCATTGGAAACATCTACTGCAAAAGACCTGTGTAAAGTGTTACAGAGCAAAGATGTCACTTTGAAGACTTAAGTGCACCTGACTTAAGCCATTGTCTTTTCAATACTACTTATGCTTATGAAAGCTGGACAGTGAATACGGAAGACAGAACAAGAATTGATGCATTAAAACTATGGTGTTGGTGAATAATGTTGAATACACTAGGGATTGCCCGGGAACTCTGGTGGCATAGTACCTAAGGCATTTTACTGCAAACCAGAAGTCTGGTGGTTCAAACACACCAGCCACTCCTTGGAAAGAAGGCTGGACAATTTACTTCCATAGATACACCGCCTCAGAAACCCAGTAAGGCATCACTATGAGTCAAATCAATTCAATGGCAGTGAGTTTGGATCAATGGAGTGGTATGGATCTCCAGAAGGACAAACACATCTGTTTTGAAATAAGTACAACAGAATGCTCCTTAAAAGCAAGGATGATGAGACTTCATCTCTTGTACTTTGGTCATTTTATTAGGAGGGATTAGTCTCTGGGAAGAATATCATGGTTGCTAAAGCAGAAGATCCATGAAAAAGAGGAAGCTCCTCAAGGAGATGGATTGACACAGTGTCTGTGACAATGTGCTCAAGGATAGCAACAATTTTGAGAATGGCACGTGGCCAGACAGTGTTTATTTTGGTTGTACATAGGGTCACTATAAGTCAAAAGCTACTCTATACTGCTAAACAAAAACAGCAATCTTCACAGAAACAGATTTCCAGCTCTTTTTCCCATGGAGTTGCTGAATGGATTTAAACTACCAACCTTTTGTTTAGC
>NW_006922569.1:324812-326673 GCF_000298275.1 Orycteropus afer afer
GGCAAAATAACAGTATTACTTGTAGGGATTTGTAGAATCAAGGGAGATTCTAGAATAGCATTGCCCAATAAAACTTTCTGTAGTGATGGAAATGTTCTATAATGTAGAACATTCTTTAGAACAATATTGTTCAAAACAGTAGTCACCAGCCACAGAGGGATTCTCAGTATTTGTTATACATCCAGAGCAATGAAGGAACTGAATTTTCCATTTTATTTAATTTTAATAAATATAATTTTAGAGAGCCACATGTATCTAATGTATCTTAATGGGCAGTACAGTTTGGTATAAAGGAGAGAATGAATAACTACAAGGGTGAAGTTCTTGGGAGGGAAAGTTTGAAAGCTGTCAAGTAGAAGGATGGATATGAAAGGAACTACTTCTTCCTCTGAAACAATAATAGTTTTTTGTTATTAGTGGTCCTTATGTTGGACCCCTTCTAAAAAAAAATGGTTAATTATGAACGTCAGGGAAGTGTTATAAAGCATGTACAGTCTTGAACTCCAGTGTCAAAGAAGTCCATACACTTCCCCAAATAAACAGATTTACATTCTGGTGGAAAATAAAAAATAATAAACAGATATTTAAATAATATAAAATCATACAGAAATAATTCTTATGAAGAGGCTAATGCCAGGATCACCCGTGACACCTTCTATGAGGAAGAGATAAAGGAAATAATCTTGAATGACATCTTGCTAAGGGACTATATGAATGAAGACTATTACAGTGGAGGAACATTCTGCTACTAACCTGAAAGTAGGCAGTTCACACCACCCAGCATGGCCAAGGAAGAAAAGCCTGGAGATCCACTTCCATAAAAATTATATCCAAGAAAACCATTTGTTCTGTTCTATAGTATATGAAGTTGCTATGAGTCAGAATCAACTCAATGGCAACACATTACAGGAACAAAATACAATTGTCAAGTTTGAGACAGAGAAAAGAACTATGTGGCTAGGGCAGAGTAAGCAATGAACAACTTGATGAGCATGGAAAGCTAAACAAGGGCTAGCTCTTCTGGAGTCTCCTGGGACCGTAGAAGATTTTTCAATATAAAAATGACATGATCATTTTTCAGTATCTCCAATGAATATTTGTGGAGCATGTATTGTATGTTTTAATTCAAGATATATTTTTTAAGTAATTTTGATATCCTGTTGATGGGCTCATTTCAGAAAGGCAATAGTAGAAGCAGACAGAAAAGTTCATTCACTCACTAAACATTTATTAAACAGCTTCTGTGAGTCAGGTACTGTTCACAACATTGAAAATACACCAAACATACAGACTAATATTCCAACAACCACTTCTTATCTTTATTTTCTTTTGTCTACAAACTAAAAGCTATAAAATACATGGGTAAAATTAATTTCGAACAGCAAATAACCGCATGTGTTCAATGTAAAATCAACTGGCAGATAGTAGAGTGAAAATTTCAAAATAAAAAGGATGATTCCAAAATCCAGGTAAGAATATTAAATGATTATTTGGTTTTGCCTTGTTATTGTTATTTGCATATGTGCATATCAAAACCAAACTCACTGCCACTGAGTCCATTCCAACTCATAGCAACCCACTTTGGGTTTCTGAAGCTATAAATCTTTACAGAAGTAGATTGCCCAGTCTTCCTTCTAAGGAGTGGCTGCTGGATTTGAGCTGCCAACCTTTTGGCTAGCAGTCAAATGCCTTAGGCACTACACAACCAGAGCTCCTTACATGTGCATATGTTGTTGTTGTTGTTGTTATTTGCCGTCGAGTCGCTCCCGACTCATAGCGACCCCTCCTTGGGTTTCCGAGGCGATATCACTACGGAAGTAGGATTGCCCAACCTTCCTTCTGAGGAGTGGCTGGTGGGTTT
>NW_006922569.1:332317-336276 GCF_000298275.1 Orycteropus afer afer
CCTGGGTTTTACCCCTTTCTCCTGCTCTTCAGGCCTGCTACTCTGTGCTACACCCGTGCTTACCTTGCTCCCGGAGGCCCAGTCCCTCTTGGGAGGGTAACAAGGGAAAATGTTCAGTGCAGATCAGTGAGAAAGCACCAGCCCGCCCATGCTTACCTTGCTCCCAGAGACCTGGTCCCTCTTGGGAGGGTAACAAGGGAAAGTGTTCAGTGAGTCAGGGTAGAATCTCTATAATAGGCTACATTTGCCTAGAAGTACACACGGACAGGGAGCTATGGTAGCATAGTGCCTAAGGCACTTGACTGCTAACCAGAAGGCTGGTGGTTCAAACCCACTAGCCACTTCTCGGAAGGAAGATGGGGCAGTCTACTTTTGTAGTGATACTGCCTTGGAAACCCAAAGAGGGGTCGCTATGAGTCAGGTCCGACTCAACGGCACATAAAAACAACATATGGACAACACTAGTGAATGATGACCTGGGAAGTGTGTTCTTCCGTTTTTCCAACCACATCTTCCTGATGAAGTGTATTTAGATCTGTACCTAAAGCCAACAAACCTGGTGGTTAAGGATATCCCCACCTAGTTTACTTAGAACACCTCTCCCATGCAGGGATACCCACCACAATATGCCTCAGAGGACTGAGCCATAAACCTGCATATTGTGCTCTGCATGCCTAATGTCCATGTGATTGAATGGGTGAGCTCTTACAGACTGCAAGTTGCAGGTCCACAGCCTCTGTTGTTGGAGGTGTGTGCACATGTGGACTGCACACCAGGCTCCTGAAACTTCCACAAGCATGTAGTCCTAAAGAATGGGTTAACAACTGTATTCCACCACTACAGCTACAGGTGTGAACCTCAGTGGATGGGGCTTCTTGTGCCAGCACCATAGAAGCACAACCACCTCTTTTTTTAGCTACAATACCTCTATTTTTTTTTTTTTTAATTTTGCTATTTTTCTCTCTTCTGCACGTTTTTCCTTCTTTATTTATTTCTTCCCTCTTTCTTTTCTTTTTCCTTTATTTTCACCTTTTTTTTTTTTTGCCTTCCCCCCCTTTTTTTAAAAACTTTTATTCACTCATAGGAAGATGCCATTACCCTCTCTAGCATCATTGGATCAAAAACAGTGGTGGAAAATATTTGGAGTGAACAAATGGAGCTAATTTTTATGACCAGCAAATATAGCTCCACACCCACACTCTCACTAGTTACTTCATGCTTCCTGATACAAGTGTGAAGTTCATTAATGTTGCCAAACTAGAAAGCAAAGTAGATTATAGCCTGTCTGCCTGAATATATCAAAATAAAGCATAACACAAAATCAGAATGAAGCAAACAAACATAATCAACAATAAATACAAAAAGTCCAAAATGTCTCAGAGACAGTATATAACTTCAAATAAAATATAAAAAAAAAACAAGATAGCAGAAATAAGTGACCAGACTAAGGAATCAGGAAACCTTCTTTAGGAAGAACAGGTTATAGAACTACCTCACAAAGAATTCAAAATATGTATACATAGTGACTTCCAAGAGATCAAGGAAACCACAAACAAAATCAAAGAACTAGCAGACTATATCCTGGAAGAGTTCAAGAAAACAATACAAGAGTAAGATTACTATATAAATAAACAATTAGAAATAATACAAAAAGAGCAATTAGAAATCCAGAAATCGACACTAAAATTTCAGATACAGAAAACATATTGGAAAGACAAAAGAATAGAATAGAATTGAATCAATAGAAAAACCAGATCAGCAAATTACAAGACACAAAACAAATCCCTAGACATCAATTTATATGAGGAAAAACAAGAGGAAAAAAAAAAAAAAAATGAAGAAAGCCTAAGATTCACATGGGACACTCTCAAGAGGAAAAAAAATACACATGATTGGAATTTCAGAACTGACAGATGTCAAAAAAAAAAAAGAAAAAAAGGCAGAATTGAAGATTTTCTAGCAGAGAACTTGCCTAATATCATGAAGTACAAAGAAAATATCCTTCCAAAAAGCTCAATATATCCCATATGACATAGACACCCAAAGAGTCGCCAATACATATTGTAATCAAACTTTCCAAAACCAAACACAAAGAAAGAATCTTGGCAGCAGTATAAGAAAAATGAAATGTTACTGTTCTTGTTCACTTGTGCTACTATAAGAGAAATACCACAATGTGTGGCTTTAATAAACAGGGATTTATTCTCTTACAGTTTAGGAGGCTAAAAGTTGGAGTTCAAATTGCTGGCTCTAGGGGCTGATTGAAGGACCTTTGACCTTGAGCTTCAGCTCTGCCTCCTCTTCCAGTCCCACTAGACCCAGAGGTTTTTTCTGACTAATGCAGCTGCTGACTGCTGAGGCTGACAAAACCAAGATCAGCAAGTAAAATGGCACAGTCCCAAGATTATCTAGCATTATGGCAGACCACTAGTTCAAGTCCAGAAACAGTCCCAAGATTGTCAGGCAACATGGCAGGACATTGATAACTTAGCCAAATGCAGGATCCAGATGTGCCAAGAAGCCAGAAACCTTTCTCAAAGCTTCTCCTTATATGCTGGAAGCAGGCCATATGCAGAGGTCAGCTACTCAGTTGCTCACAGCACATTCTACCATGGAGTTGATTACCCACATTTAATCTGATAATGAGGAATAACCACATGCAGCTGCCCAGCGACTCAAAACCACAGTCCAGCCAAGTTGACAAACAACTTTAACAACCACAATTCCAACCCTTGTCAACTTGGCATGTGTATAGATCTCTATCATTGGGTGGTTTGAGTCTCCTAATCCATCTGATTAGTGACCTCACCCCCTTTTCCTGGAAGGCCCTATTTCTCTGCCCATTGGGCATGGTAGCCTTGCCCCCTCACTTTGATTTTCTAGTGTTACTATAGCAGACATACCACAAATGTGTGGCTTTAACAAACAAGGATTTATTATCTTATAGTTTAGGAGGCTAGAAACCTGAATTCAAAGTGCCAGCTCTAGAGGCTGGGTGAAAGCCCCTCAACCCAGATCACTGGAGTTGGAGGTGTCTCTTAACTCAAGAGACAGTGGGCCGCTGAGCTTGACAAGCCCAAAGTCCACAAGTAAAATAGCAAAGTCCCAAGTTTAGCAAGCAACAAAACTAGTTTAAGTCCCGTGAGTCCCAAGATCAGCAGGCCACATGGCAGAATGCTGAATGAAGACTCAGCTAAATGTAGGTTCCATGCATATCAAAATCTAGAGACCTTTCTCAATGCTCCTTCTTATAAATTGGAAGAACACCACATCCCTAAGGCAGCTACTCAGCTGCTCACAGAGCAGATTCCAAAATGGAGTGGATTACCAGTCTCTTCATGGGTAATGACTATGTCCAGCTGCCCAGGTACTCAAAACCAGGCCCAGCCAAGTTGACACACAACCTTACGTACCATAGTTACCTACAAAAAAAAAATAAGACTAAGCTCTGATTTTTCAGTAAAAACTATGCAGACAAGAAGGCAATGGGATGATGTATAAAACCTTGAAAGAATGAAAATAGCCAACCAAGAATTATATATCCAGCAAAACTGTCACTCAAAAATGATGGCAAAATTAGGTCATTTCCAGATAAATAGAAATTAAAGCAATCTGTAAAAACCAGACCAACCTTACAAAAAATGATAAAGGGTATTCTCTGGTGGTGTAGTGCCTAAGGTCTTTGACTGCTAACCAAAAGGCTGGAGGTTCAAACCCACCAGCCACTCCTTGGAAGGTAGACTGGGCAATCTACTGTAGAGATACCACTTTGGAAATCCAGGAGGGGTTGCTATTAGTCAGAACCAACTTGACGGCAGTGAGTTATATTATTTTATTTTATTTGTTTATGGACACAGAACCAACAATGTCAGACAACAACCTGAGATTAAGGCATATGACCAAATGACCTGGCAACAAATCCAGGAAAAGAATTCTCAGAAATGAAATAAAATTAAAAA
>NW_006922569.1:336376-338178 GCF_000298275.1 Orycteropus afer afer
TAGCAGTCAAGTGCCTTAGACACTATGCTACCAGAGCTCCTACATGTGCATATAGCATTTGAAAAATCATATATACTAATATATACTAATATGTTCCAGTGTTTTTATAAATTCACTATCAAAGCCCATGATCCTAACTTTAATCCTCTAACCCCTATCTTTTTATTTATCTTTCTTTTCTTGTCAGTTCACTTTGCTTACCACAGCCTTTTCTGATTTTTAGCATTACTCTCTCTGAAAAGGTGTTTCACCCTTATCCACTCACTCTTTTGAGAATATCTACAAACAGATAAAAGGACAATAACATCTGCCTCAGAATTTCTGAATCATTTTAACTCTTCTTGAGAAGGAAATATTTCTCAAAATATAAAGCACAGTAAAATTACAAATTAATAGAAATCTGTATATCTACTAATTTTAAGGCACAAAATAAAACATGAATTCCAAAAATTAGTCCCATGCTTAAATATCACTTGTTTGGTCAATGCTTTCTAAATGGTGTTTTCTGTGAATATTATGCAGTTGCAGCTTTTGTCTTCTTGTTATTGAGAAGGATTTTCATCATTAAAATCCTTATAAATAATGAACTTCCTTGATCTTGGAGTAGTAGCTCTACAGAGTTGAAATGGGCATGACAGACTTCAAGAAAGAGGTCTTCAAGACTTCAAGAAAGAGGTCCTCTTCTGTCATCCTCCAATTGTAAGCATTTCCTGTACTCCTTACTTAAATCTTAAGAGATATCAGCAGGGTAAGGAGCGAAGAGAAGGCAGAAGGTAGCATATTTAATTAAAATAGATATATTTTACATTGAAAAAGGGAATAGCTTTCCATACAGATTTTTTAATGTGAACATTTGCTTAATTTATTTTAGTAATCCATTGCCTTGTATGGTAGTTAAGGTTATGTGTTAACTGGCCCTGCTTTTGAGTGGTGGGGCAGCTGGATGTAGTTATTCCCTATGATGAGACTAATAATCAACTTCATGGTGGAATCTGCTGTGGATGTGGTCTGCTTCTAGTATATAAGAAGCTTTAATAAAGGTCTTTAAGCTTTTTGGCACACTTGGGTTCTTCATTTAGCTGAGACTTCATTCAGCAGTCTGGCATGCTGCCTACCAATCTTTGGACTGTTTCTAGACTTGAACTAGTGGGCCTGCTATATTGCTTGATAATCTTGGGTCTGTGCCATTTTACTTGTCAACTTTGGGTTAGTCAGCCTCAGCAGCCAGCACCTACCTGAATGAACTTCTAGCCTCCTAAATTGTAAGAGAAGAAATCCCTGTTTGTTAAAGTCATCCACTTGTGGTATTTTCTGTTAGACCAGCATTAGAGAACCAAAATATCTGGTGATAATACCTGGTTCTTTAGTTTCCTTTTCTAATTACACAAGAAGCATTTATCTTGAAAATGTCAAAACTCACTTAGAAATAACCACTATTTTTCTAGCTTATTTTTCTCATATGTTGGGTTTATCATCTATATTCTTTCTTAAATATGTAATTCTTTAAGTCAATGACTCTGTTATATGACAGAGAAAAATGTGCATGTGATCTTATAAAAATAACCAACCAACGAAACACTGCCATCGAGTAGGATCTGACTCAAAGCGACCCCTCCTTGGGTATCCAAGGCAATATCCCAACAAAAGTAGATTGTCCAACCTTCCTTCCAAGGAGTGGCTGGTGGGTTTGAACCACCAGCCTTCTGGTGAGCAGTCAAATGCCTTGGGCATTATGCCACAAGACTTCCCTCTTATAAGAATAGAACTTACTATAACCACTTTCTAAGGCTACATTAGGAGCT
>NW_006922569.1:338278-340041 GCF_000298275.1 Orycteropus afer afer
CAGAAGGCTGGCAGTTCAAACCCACCAGCCACTCCTCAGAAGGAAGGTTGGGCAATCCTACTTCTGTAGTGATACTGCCTCGGAAACCAAAGGAGGGGTCGCTATGAGTCAGGGCCGACTCGATGACACATAACAACAGCAACAACAAGGCTACATTAAGGAATTATTAATAAATATAAAATCTGTATTTCAATAATTAACATTAGTCCACTTTAAAATATTAGTACAATGAATCCAGGTTTGATAGACATAAATAAATGAACTGTCCCTTTTAAAAAGAAAGTCACTGCTATATTTGAATTAGAATATTTCTCAAATGGACTCTAGTGACCTTAAATGCTCACTAAAAAATATGAGCAATTTAATCATTTGTAAGAGAAAGACCATTACAATGACAGGAGAGAAGCCACAAAGAGCTTTATGTGAGGATAATGCATGCCTTAAATTGAACATGAACATCCTGAAAATAAGTACAGTCAATGGAGCGATTATGTAATGTTCTCAGTTGGAATTATAATCAGGTCTCCATTTACATTCTCTAATAGCTAGCATAAAATATACACAGTATTTACCAGTGGCCTTAATTGTTCCCAAGGTGCTCTTGGTAGTCTACATCCACCTGGATAAAATCTTTCTAAAAGATACCTTCCTCAGTTTGCTGTAACAGTATTATTTAATACATGTGAAAATGGGAGAAACCATACATTGATAATTGCATGCTATAATAATAATAATAATAAAGCAAGTACAGTATTTAATCATGTTATTTTTTCCAAAGAACTAAAAAGTTCTAAGATTAGTAGACATCAATGTTTTAAATATCTTACATGCTTTTTCAAAAGACATAAACTTAGTTTTATATTGTAAGTAGTTTGAATTATATCCTAACCATCATTAAGAAGGCCATCCATGCATTGTATACAACATTCTATAAAGGTGATTATTTTTGTCTGTTTGCTTCACAGCCATACTTCAGTCCTCAAAACAGGGTTTGGAGGATGTGGAGAAAATCAGATAGCATCCTGGTGACACTGTCCAATAAATCTACAACTAGGACTCAAAAAATCAAGTGAAACAGATACATATGATAACCCTAGAACTATGAACATCAAATTATAGGATGTTGTTGTTGTTGTTATTTGCCGTTGAGTCCGCCCCAACTCATAGCGACCCCTCCTTGGGTTTCTGAGGCAGTATCACTACGGAAGTAGGATTGCCCAACCTTCCTTCCGAGGAGTGGCTGGTGGGTTTGAACCGCCAGCCTTCTGGTTAGCAGTCAAGTACCTTAGGCACTATGCTACCAGAGCTCCCAAATTATAGGATAAATAATTGTATTTAACATTGATTGGACAGGACACAAATAGTGATTGATGAGAGAGAAGGAAAAGGGACCCATCAGAGAGTGGCAATTTTGTGATAGAGAAGGTAACATGCACAGATGAGGAGAAGCCAGCTTCACAGAATCCCCAATAAGATGGAAGTACAGTGTAAAGAAATACAGAATGAAACAAAATGAGCAGAATGCAAGCAAAATCTTAAGAAAGGAAAGTGAAGGTAAGCCATCAAGAATTCCAGTAGCATGGGCAATCACAGAGGAAGGAGGAAGCCAGTAAAAAGGGATGAAACCACTCATCTGGAATGAGTTCTAGTCATTTGGGTCAAGTCCCCATATATGGGAAAGTCTGTGAAGTATTGATTGGGAGTGATGGACTCTGGGTGGCACTCATTGATTGAGTCAGGGTTGTTGTTGTTGTTGTTAAGTG
>NW_006922569.1:344766-346429 GCF_000298275.1 Orycteropus afer afer
ATGGACACAGAACCAACAATGTCAGACAACAACCTGAGATTAAGGCATATGACCAAATGACCTGGCAACAAATCCAGGAAAAGAATTCTCAGAAAAAAAAAAAAAAAAAAAAATGAAAATAGGCAACCAGAGACATTAATCAGTAAACAAAGACAGCTACAAAGCAAAAAGAGGGAATAAATGATATAATTCTGGAACATCCAAATGGAGAGGAAGTCAGAATGATATATATAAAAAAAAAACAAAACAGATTGTTTTAAATTTATGAAGTTAAAAATAAATTACAAGGTAAAGGCAGAGATGATTAATAAACTTGCTAATCAAAAGAAGAAAATCATAAGGGTTTAGTAAACACAAAATCATTAGTAATGACAAAAAATTAAGGAAAATATGATGAAAAAATGAACTCAATGAATTCAGCACAGGAAAACATGTGGACTAAACAAATTATCAACACTACAAAAAAAATAATGATTTCAGTAAATTCATACTTATCAACAATTACACTGAATGTAAGTGGAATAAATGTACCAAGAAACTAGCAAACAGATAAGAAAACAGAACTAATCAATGTACTGCCTACAAGTGACACCCCTTAGACACAGAATGATAAAAATAAATTACAAATCAAAGAATGGAAAAAAAAAAAAATCAATATTGAACAAATGGCAGCCTGAAAAATCCAGGAGTGGCAATAGTAATTTCTCATAAAATAGAGTTTAAGGCAAAAAACAGCATGAAAAACAAGAAAAGGCATTATATAATGATGAAAGAATAAACCATCAAGAAGGAAAAAAAAAATGATAAACATTCAGACACTCAATGAAAGCTCTTCAAGATATATAAAGCAAACATTAACAAAGCTGAAAAGAGAAATAGGCAACTCCACAATGAAAGTCTAAATAGAGTCTGCACTCCTAAAAGTCCTTTAATACATCATTTTTGATGAACAGAACCATTGGAAAGAAAACAAAACTACAGAAGATCTAACAGCATAATCTACTACCTTGAGCTCATAAACATATACAGAACACTACACCCAATAACTGGGAAGGAAGATTGGGCAATCTACTTCTGCAGTAATACTGCCTTGGAAATGCAAGGAGAGGTCACTCTGAGTTGGTTCTGACTCAATGGCACATAATGAAAACAACCACCACCCAACAAACATGCAAAATATTCTTTTTCAATGCATTCTCTGGAATAGTCCATAATTTAAGCCATAAAGTGTCTCTCAACAAATTAAAAAGCATTGAAATAATACAAGCATCTTCTCAGATTACAATGCTATAAAACTAGAAATCAATAACAAAAAGATGAGGGAAAAGATGAAATACATGGAAAGTGGATAATACTATTCTTTTTTTTTTTTTTTTAATTCATTGTGATTTGTGTGAAGATTTATAGAGCAAATTCACTTTCCAAAGAACAGTTCACATATACTTTGTCTCATGTCATTGACCACAGTTTACCACAATGCAAACAGCTCCCTTCCCACTTCCTCCCCATAGTTACCTCTTCCCAGTGACCATCCCTCCATACTCTCCTGTGTCCTGAGCTGTCTCCTGTGCATAAGCAGCCCTTCCTTCTCCCATGATTGTTCTCTCCAGGGCGTGTGTCTACTTGAGGTAAATGTTTAACTCACATGCCTGTACACTGTTTG
>NW_006922569.1:368212-371473 GCF_000298275.1 Orycteropus afer afer
GCTGGTGCGGGATCGGGCAGTGTTTCGTTCTGCTGTGCATGGGGTTGCTATGAGTCGGAAATGACTCGACGGCACTTAACAACAACAACAACAAATCTTCTAATCCAACTTCTGCCTCTTGGTCATGGTAGCCCTGCCCCTTCAACACTGGGCATCAGATCCAACCTCATACCCCTGGCTTTCATGAACAATAGTCCCACACTCTGTAGCCAAGTTTGTGAAGATTTGACTCATGGGAACCTAGGAGGCTGTTTCCATGGCTCCACACTTTGAGACCTTAAAGGTCTTACCCTTTGAGACTTACTCTTTGAGACTGGGGCAGCTTTGCTTCTAATTTTCCTTCTCTCTTCATCTTCTGCTTTTGGGTTCCTTTGTCTCTCCAAGAGAGCAGCCCAGCCTATTCCCTGCTCAGGCAAGTGTTTCAAAGGTCTTTTGCATCCCCCTCTGCCAGTAAGCGTGGGTCTGAAGGCACTCAGCTCTCTTGCTGCATAGTTCAGCAAATCTAACACTGCCAACAAGTGCCTGAAGGTACTCCATTCCTCCAGGAAGCATCCTGCCAAAGGGACACAGGTCTTCTTCTCCTGGTTCTGCTGCACCCATTTCTGTACTGCTGTTTCTCGCAGTACAGATGTCTGTGCCACCTGCAGTGTTACAGTTCTCCTCCCTTTCTGTTGAGCCCTCACCAGAATTGCCTTTGACATCCATAACTCCACCAACAATCTCTTTAAGGCAATCTAGCCTTTTAATATTAGGCATCTTAAAATGCTGCCCTCAAAATTCAAAAACTTCTTCCACATATTAGTTATCTGTTAAAGCAGCACCCCCTCTTCCAGTGCCAAATTCTGTCATAATTATCTAGTACTGCTAATACTAGAGTACTAATAACACAACAGAACAGAACAGAAATACCATAAGTGGATACCTTTAACAAATGAAATGCATTCCTTCACATTTTAGGAGGTTGAAGTACAACTTCAGGGTGTTGGCTCTAGGGAAAGACTTTCTGTCTCTGTATCTCTTAATTCTAGGTGATACCCAGGGTTGAGACTTTGGGCCTGAAGGATGTGCCTTGGTTCTCATGTCTTCTTTCTTGGTAGTAGTAGGTCTCTGTTTCTCTGCTTGCTTCTCTCTCCTTTTATCACTTGCAAAATAAAAGATGCTGAGGCCAAGCCTCAGTAAAATTCCTCTTATATTGGGTCAGTGCTTTGATGGGGCTAAGGGCATTACATCCCACCTTAATCCTCTTACAATTTATGGCTTATCAAATCAATTCACATCATGGGGATTATTACACAACTGCCACATTACATCGTTAAGTAAATGCCTAATCACTGAGAATCATGGCCCAAGGATGATAATCTATATTTCGGGGAATACAATTCAACCCATGACAATAGCCTAAATTGTTTTATATAAATATAATGCAAAACCAATCAAAATGTAATCAACAATCTTTAATGAACTGGAAAACCAATCACCAAATTTATATGCAAAGGAAAGACACCTCAGGCAAGCAAACACTGTTGACAAAGAACAAAGTAGAAAGTCTCACATTTCATGATTTCAAAACCTAATATACAGCCATGGTAATCAAAACAGCCTGGTAATGGTACAATGGCAGGTGCATAGAGCAATGGAACAGAAATGAGAAACCAGAAGTAAATCCAACCAGCTATGGACAGTGAATCTTCACTTAAAGGTTGAAATCCATTAAATGAACAAGAGACATTCTATAACAAACGGTGCTGACAAAATTATCCATTTGCATAAAAATGAAACCTCACACCACATACGAAAACAAAGTCACAATGGATCAAATAACTAAATATAAGACCAAAAGTCATAAACCAAAACCAAACAAACAAACAAAAAAATCATAAATGAAAGAAGAAAAAAACTTAGTGGTCCTAATTTATGGCATAAATAGACTATGAAATATATTTAAAAAATACATAAACAATAGAAGACAAGTTGAATGACTGGACATTTTAAAAATTAAAAATTTATGTGCATCAAAAGATTTTACTAAAAAGGTAAAAAGAAAATATGCAGACTGGGAAAAAAAGTTGGCAATGATGTATCAGACGAGTGTCTTATCCCTAAAATTTACAGAAAGCTTCAGCACCTCAACAACAAAAAGACAAACAAACTAATTTTAAAAAGGTCAGAGACATGAACATCTGACCAAAGAAGACTTTCAGGTGACTAACAAACTCATGAAGAAACATTTGAGATCTTTACTCATTAGAGAGATGCAAATTGAAACAAAAATGAGATAGAAGCAAAGCTCAATAATAAGGGAAACAAGAAATGCTGATGATGGTGTATAGAAATTGGAACTCTCATACACTGATAGTTGCACTATAAATTGATATAACCAGAGTGGAAAACATGACACTTCCTTAAAAAGTTGGAAATGGAAATGCTATTTGATCCAGCAAATCCCCCTACTAGGTATATATCCTAGAATAATAAGAGTAGGGATATGAATAAACATGTGTATATCCATGATCATTTGAGCATTTTTCACCACAGCAAAAAGGATTGAAATAACCTAAGTGCTAGCCAGTGGATGAATGGATAAACAAAAAATGGTATAAGCACACAATTTTACACTATGCAAAGTTAAAGAATAATGAGGAATCTGTGTAACACCTTATAAAGTAGATGAACTTGGAGGACATTATGCTGAGTGAATTAAGCCAATCATAAAAGGACAAATACTGTATGTGTTTATTATTTTTAAAAAGTCAATCAGATATTTACACAAAGAAAGAAACATTCTTAGATGATCAATAGGGATGGAAATACTGCCTGGTTTTGTGTAATCCTAAAAATCGTTGCTATGCTTGAGACCATCATTGTAGCCACTGTGTCAGTCTATCTCATTAAGGGTCTTCTCTTTCATTACTGACACTGTACTTCACCAAAGATGATACTTCGTGCAGGGAATGGTCCCTTCTGACAACATGACCAAAGTAGATGAGACAGTCTGGGCATTCTTGCTTCTTAGGAGCATTCCAGCTCCACTTCTTCCAGGACAGATTTGTGAGGTTTTCTGGCAGTCCATGGGCTTTTCAGTAGTTTTCACCAACCTCGTAGTTCAAAAATATCAACTCTTCTTCAGTCTTCCTTATTCATTGTCCAGCTTTCACATGCCTATGAGACAACTGAACATAATTGTTAGACCAGAATAAACTCAAGCCACCAACATTTCAGTTAGCAGCTTCCTCCAGGTGTCAGGCCCCGATGAGACAGCCT